>NW_015643184.1:369936-410953 GCF_001515625.1 Sinocyclocheilus rhinocerous | reverse complement strand
TCTGTTTTTGCTTCAAATTTCGAAATTATACAGTCTAATTTAGATGAAAAACTACTCATGCTGCATGTATGCTGCAGCTTTGTTTGGATCATGATTAAAATCCAGTGGTTGCCTCTAATTTTAAATGGAAAGAGCACAGACAAAGCCTAGTTTGTTCATATTAAGAGATTTCTTTTATTTGTGTAACTTACTTGTTTGATTTGGGGTTTGTTTTAAAATTTCAATTTAGTTTTGTTATATTTCAATTTCACGAAGAAACGTGCAGCAATAGCCTAATAAAATGGTCAAAGACTCCAGTTTTTTTGCCTTCAGACTATGATTCCATCCAGCCGGAGGATATCAAACATGTTTGATATTTTTAGCCGATTTTAGAACACGTTGTTTTCATGTGTCAACATGTCTCCTAGCAACAAGGCGCACGTTTCCGCATGAGTTTGTTGTGATTGGAATGACTTGAAAGTCTGGTTGTGTGTGATCCTCAATTGTGTGGTGTATGATGGACAGTTTTCCATTGTCACTATTTACAATAAGTAAGTGTCGGTAAGTGTATGATGCCTAGTGTTTTAAAAATCTGTTCAGATTTTAAAAGTCGTGTAGTGCATTCCAGCCTTTAGTTCACTTTGATTATTGTGAACATTTGAGGCTGTAATATTTAGTGCTGATTACAAGGCCCTGTTTTTACCTGGTATTAAGATTTTCATTGTTTTCAGTGATCTGATCTCAAGTGGTCAGGTGAGATGCATTACCATTTATATTATTAACATGCATTTCAAACGTGTATCCTTTGACCACTTTTGGGCGGCGAGTAGGCGGAGCTTCACTGCGGTCCAGGACACATTCAGGACACTTAGTGTTTTCCCGCTGTAAATGTGATGTGGTCACATGCATTTTTGTCTACCCCCGTATATAAATTCTGTGATCTGATCACAAAACATTTTAGACCCTGTTTACCCCTGTATTTAGCACTGATCACTTGTAATCGGATCACCAAAAATGCCAGGTGGAAACAGAGACCAGTTGTTTGTCAAAGCACAGCCTCATGAGGGTCTCAAGTATTTTCCCAAATGAAAGGGGGGCATAACTGGACAGTCATAGTCCGACCTGATTGCCCCGCTAATTATGAGACTTAATATAAGCTGCTGCCAAGCGGCTCCCTTTCAAAAGTCTTCAAAGCTTCAGAACTGTCATAAAAAGGCTGCTTTAATAATTGGGCCGACACAATCAGGTGAAGATAAGTTTTAAGATCAGTCTCAGACACCTGGCTGCTGCCTGCCGCCCCACCTTCAAAGGGCCGGTCCGGTCATAAAACAGGACGGTGAGGCGGATTTCTGTCAAGGGCACATCTGCAAAGCAGAGGCCGTATACACCTGCAGGCCAGTCGTCTGCCAGCGGCTGTTCACGGCTGACCTCTGACCTTTAGAAAATTAGATCAGCTCTGTTTAGTTACGCTGAAGGGCGGGAGCTGATAAAGCGTGTTGAGTGATTGACACTTCTGCTGTCCTGTCACAGCTGCAAGATGCTTCAGGCCGAGCTGGAAAAGGAACGAGCCGACAGCAAGAGGAAGATGAGCAAGATGGAGGACTCACTCAGGTACGTGCGGCTTATCTGAGTGACACCAAATTCATTAGTACAGTCTTCTCTTTTAAAAGTACACTACAGTCAATTTTACAATTCAAGATTTTTTTTTTACGTTAATGTACACATTAGTATTCTGTTAGGCACTTTAGTCAACTTGAAATCAAAAATGGACATTTTTCACTCTATTAATACATGTTGTCATTGTCAAAATTTTGTCATGCATGGTGCATGTTATTCATTTCACACATATTTTTAATGGGATAAAATAAAAATTAATTTAATAAATATAATAATAATAATAATAAACTTGGACCAAAAATTGTTTATCTCAAACAACTTTTCCTTTTCACTAACTTTACTTTTTCATTAAGTTAAATGCTGTTTCCTGTTCTCAATTACCGCATACAGCTATATATTGTAGTGTTATTTTAGTATCAATGAGATACTATTATAGTTTTTATCAATGATTTGAATCCGTTTTTAGTTTTACATTTTCATTTTACTTAAAGTGTTAGGGGTTTTGTGTGTGTGTGTGTGTGTGTGTGCGCGTGTGTCTTTAGTTTTTGTCTTTGTTGTTTTTCATGTTTATATTTTGTATAATTTTTTATGTAAATTTTAGTTTAGTTATTTGAAGGTCAAGTTAAAAAGAAATGTTGCCTTGGCAACTGGCTGACATAAAGTTTTTACGAAATAATGGTTATATAGTAAATGTTAATACAATTTAGGGTGTTTTAAACAAGTGAATCTTGTTAAAAGTTACATGCGGTGGCCGTGCTGGAGCATTTCCTGAGCATCAACCTTTGCTGTGTGAACAGCAAAATGCAGACGACTTCACGAAACTAATGATGAGCATGTAAACAAAAGAGAGAGAATTAAATTCAGCGCTTTTATTTCCAACATGCGCTCATTCATGGCTGTATTATTTAATTCATGCAAAGTTATGTCTTTATTGGGACAGGACTTGACGGATTCTTTTTAGCCGACTCCGACTTCACGTGACTAATGATGAGCATACAGACAACAGAGAGAGAATTAAATACAGCGCATTTATTTCCAACATGCGCTCATTCATGGCCCAAAGACTTAAACTACTTCAGTCTGTGTGCATTGAATTTATTTAATACACGAGTTTCACAATTTGAGTTGAATTACTGAAATAAATGAACTTTTCCACAACATTCTAATTTATTGAGATGCACCTGTATGTTATTTCAGTTAAGGTTTATTATATTTCAAATAAATTTTTTTTTGTTTTGTTTTGTTTTAATTTCAGTTTCAGTTTTAGTTAACTATAATAACCCAGGTACACTGTTACAATAAACCTTGCATAAAATGTTTTAATATAGTTATTTATTATACTGTTATTTGGATACACAAATGCTGCTTCTCATTTGAGTGTCCAAGGGCAATATTTGGTCAGTCTTGCCTCCCCGACTGCTCTGGAGCCATAATATCCAGCAGTGCTCCAGTATTGTTGTGTGCTAGCCGAGACCATTAAAATGTGAACAATGCTGTGGTCTGGACTAGATTATGGGGCTGTGGAAGAGGCTCTGCTCTAAGTCCTGTTTTGGGAAGGCCATCTCCTGGCCCACAGCAGAGTTCTTAGATGTGGAGCAAGTGTGGGGTTACTGCCTGTGCTCCCGGAGCCCGTTCCCAACCGCAGGAATGCAGCGGGAGATGTGGAAGTGGTTAGGATGGCGTTTTGAGGAAGCTCGCAGGGTTTGTGTGCCGGGTGGAATCACACACTTCAGGTTAGACGCCGTTCGAGTACGTCTGGCCTTGCTTTTTCACTGTCACTCACGGAAAATCAGCAAAACTCCCCTGATAAGCTGCGTGCCATGTTCAATTTACCCACCAGGCGCAGATGTGAGATTATTTACAGTGTCTAAACATTGGTGGAAAACCTCCCATTTAGGTTGAAGAATGACATCAGGCTGGACCCGACCCACCGATGAGCTCATTATTTGCTGTTTGTTTGTTTGGCCCTTGTCCTGGTGCATCACGCACTCTTGGCAATTACTGTACGTGTTTAATTAGATTTCAGTCATTAACTCTGCCAGTGGACATGTGACATCATCATCTCCTGGAGCACAAGACCTGGTTCTTAATTAACAGTTTTTACAGGAAAACATTTCCATGACACACTTTCTGATTTTTTTTCCCGTCACTTTGTTCCAGTATAACTTAAAATGTGTTTTCATCAACACATTTTTGGAAAAGAAGGCAAAAGAGGAAGGGTACCGCAGAATGTGCCTATCTCTAGGGAAGGGGTCGGCTTGTTTCTTTTCTCTTAGGAACCGCATCAGGGACAGAAATGATCTCTTCCATTAAGGGGCATTTTTAACCTTTCTAAGGGCAATTTTTATAATTACATGTATTTATACTGCAATTGTGTAGTGATGTGAAATTAAGAAATTGAATTTAAATTATATTACATTTTAAATAGCCTACATAATGTATGTTCTGTAAATTATCAAATTAATAAACAGGAACTCATTACAGCGTAGGGCTGCAATTGACAAAACAAATTATTGTTAATTATTGCCCTTGATATTGTAGCTCAGTAATGATTATGAAAACAATTCTGTCAATTAACAGAATGCATTAAAAAAAAAACATATTTGAGAAAAAAAACTTTCAAATTAAACAAAACACATCTGTCAGGAGGGCATGGCGTTTTAAGCCACTGTGACATTAGACTTCTATGCACACTGCAACGGTCGTAACATATAACACATCCAAAATGTAAAAAACATGCAATCTATTCCACTTTACAGTGCAATCCTTCAGATTTAAAGTTAGCGTTCTTTTAATTTAGCTCAGAGGGCACGCCATGATGTATCAATCTTCTATTGGCCACACGTCTTCATGTGCTATGAATTCGCAGGGCAGATTTCACTAAAACTAAACTTTGGAAGGCAGCAAAATTCATGTGAGCTTACGTTCCTGTCTCCTCCATTCTCATACATAAGAATGAAAGTCAATGGAATAAAAAATGTAGTGTGTAATGTAAAGGCTTAAGAGTTAGTTTGAAGCACTTAATATAAAGCACTTCTCATGTTTAGGACTTGGAATGTGCACTTTTTCTCACATCAGCTCACTCTGTGCCCTTTGTTGTTTTTCAGATGCATGTGCAACATCAAAGTATAACCATATTCCAAAGTATATCCATATTCCAATATTGTCTCATCCTGGGGGGAGAGACACGTACCAATTTTTTTCCCCCTTTTTCACTATACTACAGCACAATGTGAGTTATATATTATATAAATATAGATGATGCATTCACTATTTTATATAATATTTAAAATAACCACATTGATCTAACATAAAGGTTCCTACAGTATTTTATTCCTTTGTATCAAAATTCAAACATATGACTTCTTGATATATAGACAAACATATGAAATCTTACAGCAGTTTATTGTTGGATCTTTTGTCAAAAAAAAAAAAAACCTAAAATGGGACAACTATTAAGCAAAAGAAAGCAGGTCTGGCTGTCATTGGCACATATGTAATTTAAAACCGTTCCAGGACGTTTTGCATGTCTTGTTCCGTATAGCACAACACTTCCTTTCATCTGCTGAATTGTGATTTTTTTTTCTCCGCCGTTGCTTTAAAGTGTCGAGATGAAACGAGTCCCGTTATCTGACGTACGCGTGCACCAGACACACATGACTTAGGATGAATAAATTAGCCCCGCATGAGCAATGAACAACACAGATGCCCATTTGTGTCAATAGGCAAGCACATTTACACTGCAGCGCTCATCGAGCTAATTAAACAGTCATTGGGCTAACGAGCACCCAGGATCCCCGATCTGCTACCTACCTGCGTTCAGGGTCTTTTTGCCGCTTTAAAGTCAGCACATAACTTCAAACGGCCAGCCAGCACACACATCAAGAGAGCACCGCCTGATAGCGGAGATCAGAGGATGAGCGGAGAAATTTAAACGAGATGAAACCGCATAAAGTGCTGGCTGCTCACAGCATTATATGCAGGCTGGCATGTTGGACACACTTTCATGTGCATATGTTTTACAGAGAGGCTATGAAAATGTATGTAATATTTAGCATGACTTTTAGCATTTTTGCTTGTATTTTTTATAAAGTATTTATACTTTTGTCGTTTTTGCATGCCCTTTCGATATGCGCATGTGAATTTAAACATGTATGCATGTAGACACAAGCAGCTGGTGAGCTGTTTGTTTGTCTGAGCCCCCTTCCCATCAAAAGAACCACCCCCTTCCCAATGCAAATGAGAATTGGTGCATTGTTTAACTTTCTGTTGCTATGGCAATACCATAGTGAGCTACCACGCTTGGAAAAAACACAAAGTTAGCTGTTTGTGATCAGTGTGTTTGTCTGATCATCAGAGGAAATGCATATACATGATGAACCGTTGTGTTCTGAATGTTCAAACTGGTCTTGGTTTTATTTCGACGAAGGTGATACAAGAACTTCTTGGAGCTGAATGCCTTTGAAAACCCTTTCTTGTCCCTTCCTGCTGCTTTTATTTACCCATAGCGTCTTTTTTAATAATTCCCAGTCAAGTCAGTGAACTCAGGATTATTTCCATTCATGCTTGGATTTGCATAGAGAGATGCTTGTATGCTTTGCATCTATCTCTGTTTAAGCACACGTTACGCAAGACAGCAGCGTCACCTAAACAGCCCAATTCAGTTCCCATCACTGCAAATGACAGTGCAGTAGACCGTTTGACTTAAAATGTGGCATGACTGTCAGTGTACACTCGCATGAGGAGAGTGCCACAGGGGTATGTGCTTGGCCCGGCTGTGTTGTCCCACGTCTGCAGCTGCGGATCTCTTTGAGTTTCGGCTGCAGACCAGTCCGGCTCTGGTGGGGGAGGAAGGGAAGGGGGCACATCCCTGGGGATTCAGAGGCCAACATCAAACGGACTAATCACTGCAGTCCCGCTGGATCAAACGGAGGATAAGAATAGGCAAGAAAATAAACCAGCTGGCCCTAAACTCTGTTCCTCATTTTGAAGACGATAGTGTTGCATTCCCTAGATTAAGCGCAGATTAAACTCATCATTTGAATTTGCACAAATCTCCTCTCCTACCAAAACTTGATTTTGCTGAGCTCCAACAGACATAGAAGAGCCTCATTTGGATTTGGATATGTATTTTTGTTGTTCTGCTCCAGTTGATGCTCCAAGCAAGGGAGAGTCAGGGAGTTAGGTTGCGTTTGCAGTGGCATACTACTCTTACTATTTTGCATTATGCATAGTGCAGTATATGAACTTTGTTTTGCATGTCTGGATGGCTTACTACATTCAGAGCACACTGCATGCACACTCACATCTGATGTGCCAAGCAAATTATATCAACCAAATTTTTTAACCAAAAGTTAGTGCTGAAAGAAAAATTAATACGATATTGGGTTAAAAATACAGATATCATTGCTATTTCATGAGTGATGTCAACACAAGCAATAGAGATTGGCCTTATTGCACATGCACAGTCATGTAGTAAAGCTCTGAATGTAATCTGCTGCCTGATTCAGATGGCTATATCAGTGTACTTGCAACCAGCATTGCAACAATTGGTGACCTCCATTGATTTAATTGTTGTCAGTGTGAATGCTCCATTACACTTAAATATACTACATTTCTGTTAAAAGACCTCTCTCTTTTTAGGTTGTGACTTTTTGATGTGGAGAGATTGTCCAGTCTAGAAAATTAAATAAAAAGTCCAGGAAGTTAAAGAAAATTCAATTCCAGGCATATTTAAGTCACACTATCCCATGTGTGGTTTAAGGCTTTGTGATGAATGACAGTTACTAGTTGCGCTGTTGTAGAACATTGCACACATGTCTGATTATATGCCAGCATGCTTTAATGCATACACGAAATTTTGTCATTATTCAATTAAAGACAATAACAATAGATATTTCATTATTTTTCCAGACCATGAATTTGTGGGTGTTTCTTAAACTGTGATGTATGCAATTTCAACTTTTTGTTGTTGTTATATGAGAGTCATATTGAAACTATCTTTGAAACTCAGTGCCTTAATATTTTTTTATTTACTTTTCAAATAACTTTTCTGTAAACATTGTATACTGTTTTATCTATATTAGTGCTTAAAACAATGCCGCTGTGAGTGAAATAAGCATAAACCATTTCAGTATTTATCAGATTATTTACATACATTTGTATACAGTTATTTACATTTTATAATGTCTCACTTGTAATGCTGTTTTCATCATAAATAAAGAGATAATATTTTTATTTTGTATCATTTCATTTCAGAAAATGTGTGTGTTTGTTTATTTTGGTTTAGGATCAGGATTTGAAATTAACACCCGCCAACCCGCCAAATGCGGGTATATAAATCAGCTGTGGCGGGTAACGCTGTCAAATCACTAGCCAGTTTGGCGACAATAACACACTCAGCAAAATATTGTCTAATTATCTTTATCGATAAAATCCCAGAAAATATTGAGATATTATTTTTTGTCAATATCGCACACCCTTAGTACCGACACAAAATGATTTGCAACAGTCGCTTTGTCATGTAGACAGCCTCAAGCTGTTGGTTTATTTCGGGGTTTTTTTGGCTGGTAGAAGTTATGAATGGCCGGTAACTTAAAAATTTAGTAGCCAAATTGGCTGATGAGTAAAAAAGTTAATTTCAATCCCTGTTTAGGATACATACAGTGCTAGCTATAGCAAGACAAAGACATCCGCCACTTTGTTCCAGAAATGTCTACAGTGTTATTTCCACCACAGAATGTGATCAAACATGATACTTATATGTTGACATGTTGACATAATTCTTCATTGTTAGTGGACAAACTATATAAACTATTGAGAGCTTGAAGAGTTCATTTTCTAAAAGTCGCAAAGTGGGTCAAACATGTCCATAGTTGAAGAAACATGCATGACCCTTCATCTCAGCATAAAGAGGAGTCAGTTCTTGAGTGCTGCCTGATTGAAAGTCTGCAGTATTGCTCTTGGCAGTAAACAGTCCGCATGTGTTGCTGTGTAGACGCTTTCATTTTTAAACTCTTGATCGTGGATAGGTGACTGAAATCTGATCTCAGCTTTGATCTGTTAAGTTGATTCAAATACATGCTTGTGCAACTCACCCAACGCCACAAACACGCTGAATTTCAGAGAACTTACAGGCAAATGACGTTCTGCATATGTGGCAAGAACGCACTTTTATTCCCATCATCTGTTTTAACTTGTTTGTAGTTATGTGAATTTTTTTTCCCTCTTCATTCTAACTTTGCATTGTTTATGAGTTATGGTCTCCATACATGTGTGACTAACACATGCCTGATGTTCTGAAGCATTACTATAAATTAATGAATCCAAAGTGTCCAAAAACACATTGAGAGAAGGCCTTTCGGCGGGGATTCGTTCGCTGTTTCTAGGAGAGAATCGGGAGGCGTGTCCTGTTGCATAGGAATGGAGAAAACAGCCCCGCTGGTCCGTGCATCTGAAAGCATTTAAATCGAACACAGTAACACTTTCCACAGAGCATTACATGCATACCATCAGCCCCTGCTTCCTGCAGACACCTGCTCTTCCTGTAGGGGGCGCCATGCAGACACACTGATCATCTGGCACGGCAGGAATAACCTTTCAGTGCTAAGCTGAAAACTACGTGTTTGGAATTTCCTCTGGAAGTTTTAAAGGGATGCAGATGTTGTTTTCTTGTATCATATGCAAACCACATCATTGAATAATCGCCCCACACTTAAAGCAGGAGGTTTATGGTGTGTGTCATTGAGTGTGTCTTTTGCACTGGGAATGACATTAATTAAGAGGCGTCCCTGAATGTAATCCCACCCAAGAGTAACACACTTCACTGATTCAGCAGCACACACTCCCGGTGGTCCACACGGTCGCAACAATCAATGCTGGTGAACAACAACTGGTGCGTTTCTTATTTGGCTCGAATAAGTGATTGCATGTCTATTTGGGTCAATCACAAATTTAAAAGAAAAAAAACTTTTAGCGGTTTTTCAAAAACGGTTGCCAAATATTTTCTCACCATCAAAGCTTGTCGAAGCAAATATTTTTGAAAGCATGCAGGCACTCTGAAAGAAGAAAAATGCATATCGCTGGCACACTGAGCTGCATGTTGATTTCATGATCCTGTACTTGGAGGCTATATGGCTGGGTTTGGGGTGGAATACTAGCTTACTGAATTTCAATCAGTAGTATGCTGCATTCTCGTGACCTCATCATGTATTTCAGTTAGAAAGTGCCATCCTGTTATCATCTGTCATCAGTTTTGCATTTTTGTAATCTAAATTTGTGTAAAAATGTTTCAACTTTTGTCAGTCAAATCAAATAATGAGTCAAGAAGGTGTTAAAAATCATGTCTGTAATTACTTTCATCTCTCACTATCCACCTTATTTTGCAATGTAGAAGTAAGCTTTGAATCTGCAAGACTTCCAGTTCATTAGCTGCTATAGGTAAATAGAAGAATAACAAAGTGCAATAAATGGTTAAACTGTTTGCACTGCACACCAATTAAAATACAATTATAACAAATACCAATTTGCAATATAAAGAAGCATGACGGACTGTTTTTGTAAAAGTAAAATAACTTATAAATTTGTCAAGTAATACAAATGGCCTGCTCTTGTGTGAAAAATAAGGTGGATAGAAATATAATGTCAAGTCGAGCCCATTGCATTGTGGGATAATCTACCCAGCATAGTTTGACCTGTAGTATACTGCAAATCAAATGTAGACCACGTGGGTATTATATGCATCTAAAGAAAATTTGCACAGTATGCATTCTGTATTCTGCGGCTGTAGTATGTTATTCAGAATGTAGTCTGAAATTGCTGGAAGAATGATATATTTGTCATTGAACTTCCCACTCTACTAGAGATTGCATTACATTGGGTATAAAATGACAAGCAAGAAAGTCACATCTCAATCAATAACTGGCCATCTCCTCAAAGCTTAGGCGGATATTTGACCATGAGCGCAGGGTGTTAAGACTGCATGCTCATGCAGCGGCTGCTGTTATTTTTGAACGGTGCGTATTTGCATGTCAGTCGTAAAGTGCGCAAGGCTGTTTCTGTGCGTTTCTGGCTCTGGGCACTGAGGAATGAGGCACTCCTCTTTTGAGGACGCTGAAAATTTCAGCTTTGCATTTTCTCTCTGGCTTTAATGTGTTGCCTCTTTTTTGGGCCCCAGCTTTGATCTGGTGCTGGATGTGTTATCATTCCGTCATGATGAGCTCATGGAGTGGACAGCTTTTGGCTTCACACTGGTGTGGAGAGGTGTAATCCACCTGGAATCCATATGTCTCTCCTAGTGTGTTTATAGCCCACGTCCAGAGAGACGGAGTGTTGGCCAAGTGTGAGTCTAATATGAAGATGCTGCGTATATAATCTGGAGTTTGTACAGCTTTTTAGCCAGATGGTTTCGTTCAGATGCTTGGTGACATATAGAATATTTATGATATGTATGATGAAAAAAAATCCAATATAAAATTAAGCAGTCAGTATATATGACCCATTTAAAATTTTTACGTTGCTGTGGTGGACATAGGCGGAGGGTGAACCAACTCCAGGGTAAGGCTAAACGCAGCCAAATGTATTAAACATCATAAACCTGTCTTTTTAGGCAAGAACCAGACATGGGTGTCATGTAGGCTAAAAAAAAATGTTTAATGGGACTGAATTTGTATTTAACGTGATTACAATTTATTAAAAATGTTAGAAATTGATCATTATATAACGTTTTCTTTCCACGGTTTTAAAACAGCAAATATATTTTATATAGAAAGTATCACTAACATTGATCTATCGCGAGTTTAAGCACTCTCAAAAAAACAAAACTCTCGTTATAATCACTGAAGCTGTATACACTGTGAAATGAATCTCTTACTTACATTGTACGTACATCTGCGCTTTGTTGTTTATGATGAGAGAATTCGCAAGAGTCCGGAATTCAGTCAGCGAACACGCGCGCACTCAACAAAACTGATGAGTTTGAATGATGACTCATCTGAACGCTTCTGATTGGCCATTGCATTCCTAAGCTCAACAGATATGTGTGTGATTGGTTAAAATGCGCAACACTGAAAAAACACCTAACATGAAATACGGTGCAACATGAGCAGATCTTAATTTAATGCCGCAATCGACACTGTCTATTCATATTCACTTTGTTAGCAACAGACGTAATAGATTTAATTTGTTTGTGCAGGGGCATTTTTGCTCCCCTAAGCAAAAATAAGCCTAAGGCTAAGCCTTCCCCAGCCTTACACATGGTCTGCCTATGGTGGTGGAGCAGTTATGAAATATTGCCCTTCTAAATACTTTCCAGCATTTCAGTAATAAATATGCATGCAAATTACAGCGAAGTGCAAAAGTTACCCTACGGTCATAGGCGGAGCGTGTGTAAGGCTGGGGAAGGCTTAGCCTTGTCTTAACCCATGTCTGGTTCTTGCCTAAAAAGACGGGTTTATGATGTTTAATACATTTGGCTGCTTTTAGCCTTACCCTGGAGTTGGTTCACCCTCCGCCTATGCATACGGTGTTCGGCAGTGGTAAAAAAAAAAAAAAAAAGACATTTAAGCAGTGAATTTTGAATCGATTTCTTCTTGTAATTTGTAAACTGGATTCAGTAGGTAAAACAGTAGGAAATTCCGGCCGGGGAATTTTACGCGGGTGGTGGGAGAAAAACACAGATATTTTGGATTCGGACGGCAATAAAATCACAGACTAACCCCTGTAAATGCTGAAAAAAGCTTATGTCCCCATGAGAAACAATTACAATCCGAATTGAGCTTTTTAGCACAAACTGGGATTTGGGAAGTCTGATTCATTTCAAAAGATTTTTTTTTGTTTTTCATGACTCAAAAATTGAAGTCCCCACATGGCATTTTGCTTTACAGGGCATTTACAAATATCAAATACAAATGCAAATATAAAAGTTTGGTAACACTTTATTTTAAGGTGTCCTTGTTACACATGTTACATGTGCTTACTATTATAATAACAATTAATTATGCATAATTACATGCAAGTAACCCTAAGTCAAACCCTAATCCTAACCTAACCATATAGTAAGTACATGTAGTTGATTAATATTACTCAGTACTTAAATGTATAATTACACTGTAACAAGGACACCTTAAAATAAAGTGTAACCAAAAGTTGTTATAAAAAGTATATTGCAGGTAAATATAGCTGATATATGTAATATTTATAATTTATTAAAATGTATTACCTCTGGAAAAAAAGATAATACTAAAGTAATAAAGTAATTTCAGAGCATATGTTAATATATTAAATATTTTCAAAAGGCTTGTTTTTTTGTCTTTTTTATTTTTAGCAAGTGTCTTCCCCAACACTCATGGGTTATTACACTTGTGTGTGTCACTAATTTGTCAGTGTAAATCTACAGCCTGTAGAGTAAATTCTTTGTTCTTTTTTGTATAGTCAGACAAAGTGTGTTTATTGTGGGATCCATCACGGGTCAGGTGGCGTGAAGGTCACAAGCCCAGGTTCTTTGCGACCGTGGTTGCCAGAGACTCAGGCATCGGACGGGTTGAACGAAGCCTGGATGAAAATGAATGGGTGCATTTGTGTGCATCTCCAGTCTTATTTACAGTACAAGCTCCCCATCGAAGCGTCCTGCTCTCCACATTGGAGGCGTCCTGTGGTTAAGGAGGTTTGGAAAATTGACCCTCCTGTCTGACTTGTGGCTAGTCGGAAGCACTGTTGCCCTTTCCTTAAATCCCTTCCTTCTGCTTTTCCCCAAAAAAATCCCCTTAAAGAGTGCAGGATGAGAAGGATTTCCTCTGGTTTGATGGCACATCTTTAATTTGAGTCTGTTCGTCTTCCACTCTTCTCCGAACACAAACCCCAGCCAAAGCCGACGGCCTCTGCGGAGCTGGCTGGATGAAAATGAATGGGTGCGTTTGTGTGGCAATAGCATTTGAATTAGCAGCATCTCCAGTCTTATTTACAGTACAAGCTCCCCATCGAAGCGTCCTGCTCTCCACATTGGAGGCGTCCTGTGGTTAAGGAGGTTTGGAAAATTGACCCTCCTGTCTGACTTGTGGCTAGTCGGAAGCACTGTTGCCCTTTCCTTAAATCCCTTCCTTCTGCTTTTCCCCAAAAAAATCCCCTTAAAGAGTGCAGGATGAGAAGGATTTCCTCTGGTTTGATGGCACATCTTTAATTTGAGTCTGCTCGTCTTCCACTCTTCTCCGAACACAAACCCCAGCCAAAGCCGACGGCCTCTGCGTAGCTGGCATTCCCCTTTCCCTGCCGCGTTGCTTTATTTGTTCCTTCCTCGTTCTGCCTTCTCATCTCACCCCTCTCTGTGACGGACTGTCTGCTCTTCTCCACTTCCACACCCTTGGTCAGCCTTTGTTGCGTTCTCACAGCAGTGCACCTACATAGAAACCATAGAAACCATAAGATGAACCTTAGCCTTCTTGAAACTTGATGATGCTCGTTTATAGATCTTCTTGTAAGCTGAAAGAAAAACATAGGTACTGGTTATTTTCTGCCAGGACATTAGTTTGCAATCATTTTATTGTAGCCCTAAAACTAAACGCAGTGCGCAATTCAAAATATGGGGATACTGAATACAGAAAACATATTAACCTTCATATTAACACCATATATTGCATTAACACAATACATTGGGCCCAGTTTTTAGGGACTTACTGTAGATCTGTGTAGTATACTGGCAAGTTTTTAGCAAGTGTTTTCAAACCACAGTCAGCCTCTGTTGCATTCAGAATGCACCTACACAGCCATTAAACAGTACCTTCAAAACAAGGCAGTATTTAGTGTTACACATGTTGTTTATTACAGAATGCACTATTTTTGTTTTGGTTTGGCCAGTGGTTCCCAGCTGGTTTTGCTGCAGGACACAAATTTTCACACAAAGGCTCAACACAATGAAGTACTTGGGGGCAGTCGTGGCCTAATGGTTAGAGAGTCAGACTTGTAACCCTAAGGTTGTGGGTTCGAGTGTCAGGTCCGGCAGGGGTTGTAGGTGGGGGTATGACCAGTGCTGACCAGTGCTCTCTTCCACCCTCAATACCACGACTGAGGTGAGACCCTTGAGCAAGGCACCGAACCCCCAACTGCAAGGCACCGAATCCCCGGGCGTCGCAGCAATATGGCTGCCCACTGCTCGGTTGTGTGTTCACTTGGATGGGTTAAATGCAGAGCACAAATGGCTACACATCACGTCACTTCACTTCACTTACTATACAAAAGTAAAAAACTTAAAATCAGATGTTAAAATGTACTAAAATTATCTGTATTACCTTTGAACTGCAAAGGGCCACTGTGTAAAGTTATTAGACCAAATAGGAGGATGTAGAAAAAAAAAAACAGATGCAACACAACAACTAAAGACCAACCAGTTGAGAACCACCAAACCGCTGGAGCCTGTCCCAAGCGTCGCGGGCCGCAGGTGGGGGGAACATTCAATTCAATTCAAGTTTATTTGTATAGCGCTTTTCACGATACAAATCGTTGCAAAGCAACTTTACAGCAAATTAAGGTTCTACAATATTTAGTGGTAGCTTATCAGTGGTGACTGTCAGTTAATGTACATATGGCAGAAATGTACGGAAAAATCAATTAAAGACGTAATCAAACAGATGATGAACACTATTAACAGCAATTATTATATGATGCAATCAAACTTATAGCAAAATGTGGTAGTTCTGTATGTTGTTTCAGGGTTGGCATCATCTGAGGTCCTCTGAGGGGTTGGCATCATCTCTTCTCAGGTGTTCTGGATCCAGACTGAAGTTTGTGTAAATCCTAGTTCCCGTGGCAAAAACAGAGAAACAAATAGGGACATAATTAGCGTAGCTGCTGTTCCAACCAAGCAACATTGATTTGTTTAACCCAAACTAAAGAATAATAATGTGCATTTGATCAGATATAACTTCAGTACAAGATTATGATATGCATTATTTGAATGCTTGGCCAAAGAGATGTGTGTTTAATCTAGATTTAAACAGAGAGAGTGTGTTTGAACCCCGAACGTTATCAGGAAGGTTATTCCAGAGTTTGGGAGCCAAATGTGAAAAAGCTCTACCTCCTTTAGTGGACTTTGCTATCCTAGGTACTACCAAAAGTCCAGAGTTTTGCGACCTTGGGGAGCGTGATGGATTGTAGCGTGGTAGAAGACTAGTTAGGTACGCAGGAGCTAACCCATTAAGGGCCTTATAGGCAAGTAATAATATTTTGTAACTGATACGGAACATCCTAGACAGATGGACAGTAGTTGAGAACCACTGGTTGAAAATTCCTAATGATAACGTTTTGTTATCTATGAGGTGGTAATTTGCCTCATTGTAGATGTCTTACCCACCATAAAGCTCCTATGAATTCAGTCTGTGCATCAGTCTTAACCTTAAACGGTGCGACCAAAATGGTGAATGCTCCCATTTATAAACCATAATGGTGTCTACAAGGTATTCCGTAGAAGAACTAGTCACTTTTTATGCCACAACAATGCTTGAGGACACTAGGGATTGAAGCCAGACTTCATACGTCATCCCCTTGTCTTTATTTTGCAGTCTCTATGACAATCCATTTATGATATTTAAACAAACAAGGTAGTTAAAGGGGTCATATGATGCGATTTCAAGTTTTCCTTTCTCTTTGGAGTGTTACAAGCTGATTGTGCATAGATAAGATCCCTGAAGTTGCAAAGACTAAAGTCTCAAAACCAAAGAGATATTCTTTATCAAAGTTAAGACTCTAAGGAGGGGGCTTTGTAGAAAACGAAGCGTTTGAGAGAGGCGGGGCATAGAGGACCTACAATAATGTACAGTATTTGAAAAATAATGTGTTTTTTGAACATTAAAGCATGTCAACATATTCTGTTACACCAAATACACAAAATAATGATCTTTAAAAAAGCATCATATGACCCCTTTAAAAGTCAGTGGCTCACACCATGTCTATATTGCAAAGAAAGAATGTACAACAACATCATATGATGATTTTATCCATCAGGAATTGCTTGGATGATGAATAGTGGTCTCTTTGGCAGGTGGTTAGAAGGGAGGGGTTAAAAAATAAGAGGGCTTGATGACGTCAACCAAAAAATAAAGTCATTTCAGAGGCGAAGCAAGACGTTTTGTTTTCTTTGGAATAATGTTGACTGATTAATTCTTTACAATAAAACCCAGAGCACGTATGAAGAAAGTGAAAAGGAGCAGTTTTGGTTTCATGTTGAGTGTGTTTAAACAAATTTGTGATTGCTGTTATTGTAACACGAATAGGATCTTGTTGGTATTCTTCACCATAAAGACAGACGAAGAGAAATGAACAATTAACTAAACCTCTAACTCGCTAACTAACTAATCTTCTCTTCCTCGCGATGAGCTGCTCCTTCTTCTCTCTGGAACGTCTCAAAATGTTCAGAGAGAGCTATTTTTGTGGCTTCACCTTTTTCTTGTTTCTTTCTTGTTTAGACGCCTGTTTTTCTTTTTCTTTCTTTCTTTCTGTGTTTTTTTGTCTGCTGGTTGCTCCACATCAGAGATGAGCAGAAGGCTCTTTTGTGTGTGCTCTGCCCTGAAGGCATTCATGTTGCAAGACAGATTAATAATTACAGACTACACAACAGTCAGGGAGAAACAATTTCTAGATCTTTTGATGTCAAACATGAGAGAGACCAAAATTACACAGAAAAGAGGCCATAGAAATAAAAAAAAAAGTTATTTCTTTTTGCGTTTGTTTTGTTTTTAATTTCCTCTTATTGTTATGCCTGCTTTGTGTGTGTACACTAAATGAGATGATAACTAAAGAAGGATGTCCTTCTCTTGAACTGATGAAGATGTTCATTTAGAGAAAGTGCTTTATACTGTATATATATATATATATATATTTTTTTTTTTAATGCATATTTATAATGTTGTGTGTAAAAACAAATGCTATTATTGAAATGTTATGTTTTTCTTATGTTGTTATGGTAAATCATGATTTTACTAAATGTTTTACGAAAACAATTCCCCGCATTAAATGTCTTGTGTTGCAAAGCATTGCATGTCACATATTTTAATTCACATTTCCTCTTTATTATTGTTCAGTCAGTGTTTTTTTGGGGGGGGATTTGCGGGTTAGCTTGTTTCATTAAGTACTAATATGTAGTTTCACGGGCCCTGATGAATTGTTCTTACAACGAAAAGTAATTACCACAGTAATTACACTCGTTTGAGGGAGGGCGAGATGTGCCACACACACACACACACACATGCATGGATATAGACAGTGAAAGCAGGTTGACAAGATCTTTGTAGCAGTCTGGCTTGCATCTGACAGCTCTTTTGGCGGTTGTGTCTCAGCGTTGTTGTCAGACATGAGTCTGAGACGCTGTTTGTTTTGCGTCGACACACATTTGTGCGCTGAAGTTCTCTTTGTGAACATAAAACGCTTCCCCAATCAGCTGATAAAAAAAATAAGAATAAAGCGCAACATTCTGCTTTTTATGCTCCATCTCAGTTATGTTAGAGCACATGAAACAAAGCTGAGAAGAGCTTTGACTCTGTGTTCTGACTCCTAAGAATAATGCAAGCTCATGTATATACACAGGGTGACCCAATGTGTGTTTTTTATGTTGTAGGGATAAAGAGGAGCAACTGGTTCGTCTTCGGGACAGTCAGAGACATCAGGCCCAGCAGGCTGAGAGCACACTGGAGAGCTTTAAGAAGCAGGTGGAGCTCAGCTCAGAGAAGACCTACGCTGACATGAAGCAACAGGTGAGTCAAGGGCACCTACAGTTTATCCTGTGTCTAACGGTTTATGAAAGTGACGCTCTGTCAAGCTCACGGTAGCAGTCATAGCATTAGCCTCAGACTGCACACTGGCACCCATACTGACTGAAATCCAAATCTGGTGTTGGTAGCTACTATGCAGCTTCAGAAGTCATGTTTACAAGTTTCCAGGTTACTAGAATGAGCATTTATACTGTATGTGGAAGAAATAATCACTGGATTTGAAAGAGTTAATGACATCATCATTTTTTTTTAGATATTTATCACCGGAATTTCAGCAACCGAAAATATTCACTTTTTAATGTCGCATGGCCGTTCAGTGTCCATTGCTCATTAGTTAGCTAGAATAAATAAATATAGATGCATTTCATCTAAAACATGTTTATTATATTTTACTTAATTTGTTAGTGATGTCTTCATTTTCCAATGTACAGTATATTTGAATAAATCTTTCATGAAAGCAAGTTTTTATTACAGCCACTGTTAAACTGTTTACATATTGGTTATTGGTTAATTAAAAATGTGATATAAAACATGGCCTTGTGTGCAATATAAGTGTTTATATACAGCACAGTTTTAATTTGAGTGATGATTATTAAATAAATGTAATGAATTAATTGATTATTACATAGACTTTATTTTTGGTTTTCAGCTAAATGAAGCTTCAGTTTCGGTTTATGTAAACATTTCAGAGTTTTAATTGAGACATTTAGTTGTAACCAAACAAGATATCTGGATAGGGAGTATTTAAGCACCTTGATACATTTCTGTTGTTTATTACCCGATGTTAACTAATTAGTTTAGTTTTTTTTTTGCAATATTTGAATTATTGTGTTAAAATATTCTGTTCTAGCAAGTATTATTTTTAGGGTTTTGCTGCAACAAAGCCACACATGGATCCTTTTGTCATTATGAGGAATGCAGTAAAAACTAGTAATAGTAAGAGTCTGCTCAACTTCTACTTATGAAATCTAACTGTGTTTGGATGGTTCACAATTCAGTCATCTCTTTCTGTCTAAATGTACATTCTTGACCAGAATGAACTGCAATGTGGCAGCCGAACTTTAGGCTGAAAACGTGAGACGTTCTTTCACTGATATCTCTGTATAATTGAGTTCAGGGTGTATTTGATCTGTGGATTGTTCCAGAGAGTCCAGACAGCAAGCGATCAGTACTGCAGACTGGATCATAAATCATATCCCCTCGTTCAGTCTCACAGGATATCATATGGGCAGTGAGCATCTCTCAGACGACAATTCATGTCATTAAAAAGCTTCCAGCATGACCTAATAGTTAGCACATGTGGTGCTCATACGGGCAATGCAGGTTCCATCTGGCTCCCAAGGTGCGTTGATCTCCCATCTCATTCCCTGACCTCTCTCACATAAAGAGAGATTGCGTTATCTTCATTAGCCTCCTCAACTGTCTTAAAAAGCTTTTACACTGTTTGAATCTGTTTCTCTGAGACTTGGTATTGGATGAGCAAACAGATCTCATTGTTAGTCATCTGGAATAGTTACTCATCCTGACATGTATTCTGTGTGACTCTTTGCACATTCACTATTTCCATCGTAACAATTCCAGCCTCCCAAACAGCACCGTTCAGTCTGCCCCATCAACACAATGCACATGACTGCAGCCACACATCACATCCTGTGCACAGATGCTGGAGCGGGCCGCTGCGGCGCCACCCGGGTTCACTGCCACAGCTGCGTCCAATGTGTGCAGAACCAAACATTCACGCTATTGTTACCTAGCTGTTAAAAGCTTCTTATTTAGGTTTATATAGCCATCAAATAACAAAATTCATTCTTCAAATCGTCATTCAAAACTAAATGATCCAATCAAATTTGATTTGGTTTACTTTCTTAATAAATATTATGACTGCACGTTTTTATAAAGAAACCATATTAAAATAAATAAATAAAAATGAATAATAATCATAATCAATGATCCTATGAAATCATGGGCTGCGTTTTCCAATCTTAGATCGTAAAGGCCATTGATGCTAATGGTTTTTGCAGTCTGTTTTGATTTAAGATGCTTTTGAAAAACACAGCCCTGAGGGATAACATCAAATCCGCTTTATATTATTGCTTCAAATGAGATGATTACTTATGTACGATGATGATTTAGCGGCTAGTCCTGTTGTGAATATGTCAAGATTTAATACTATAAGAATTGTATATTGCTTATACTATGTGAAAGTTATTGTCACAATCCTGGTACCGCTATGCTAATGGCAACATGTAAAAGTTCCATCCTAAAACACACCACAGACGTTCTTAGCACATATGAAATGGAGGCTTTATCCATCTGCTTTGCTTTAAAAAGACTCACAGTCCTGTCATCAGTACTCTTATGAAACCAATGCAGAAAAACAGAAGAGAAACTCGTCTCGTGTCATTCCACTGAACGCTAGCTAGAGGAGAGCCAATGAACACAAGAAAAACAGACTGAGTATTCACACTATGCATGCTAAATGCTCAAACAGAAAGCTAAAGTGTATATTTTCTGTGCTACTAGCATCACCAATTTAAATGGTTAGCAAACTCATGCCATCAGATCAGTCAGTGTTGCTGTATTGGTCTGGTTGGAATACTCTCTATTGTTCATCAGACATCTGTCATTAGATGAATTGCGTAATATTGTTCATCCACTACATTGTGTAGTGTCTGATTGACAGCAGGGTTCTGTTGATAGTGAAACTGTCTGTTTTTTAGTTTCATCTTCTCAGCATCAGACAATGCCTTGATGGTGGAGATCAGAGATATATAAGTAGGAATCAACCCAGGGTCACTGGAAATACTAAAACCAAGTTCAGTTTTATCCGAAACAGATTATTGTGAATCTAGCAATGTTTATTACGTTGTCAGTCGAGTGTTTGAAATAAATCCTTCTTACACAGAATAAGGCACGCAACATATTTCATAGTATTCTAAGGAGTGATAAAGGCATTACATTATAAATAGACTTTATTTTAATGAAAATTATAATAATAATAACTCAGATAAACCATATATTGTCATAATCGTGTGTTTATCAGTCACGTTGAATCAATAAAAGCAGTTAAATCTTCTGTTTATCCAGCTACCGCTATAGGCATTTCCTGGGTTTCTTCTGCGGGGTGTATTTGGAGTTTCAGCGCGAGACCGTGCTTCACTGAAAGATACGCATGACAATCACAGCTTCTATCGAATTGCGATTTCGATTCCATTTCGATTTATCGTGCAGCCCTAGTTTGTACTGTATTTATCGCTGTAGTTCAGGAATGAAATGTCCAGTAAGTGGCACTAAATGGTTAATGCTCTGTCACATTTGAAAATAATGTACCACGTACACTAAACCTAATCTATAGTGTTAACAAAAGCAAACATAAGATAAAACGCATTTGCTGAAGCAGCAATGCCATTTTAGCTTGCTTCTACAAGTCTTTGAACTCCTTTTTCATGACTCATGTTTCATGGGACTCGTACCCAAGTGCAATGTGTACCAGGTGCGCTATCAAGCAAGTTTACTATGTCAGAAAAGCCATACATATGGAGCTGGTTATGTGATGCAGACGTCAAAATGCATTAGTTCACAAATAATGCACTATGGTAAAAGTGTTTTGAGGTCATAGCACAGTATTGTGCTAGAAACCGCACAAAACGAATCTTTATTAATCTGTCATCATAATTTGTGTGAAAAGGAATGAAAGTTGTTGGTGTCTTACTCCCACTAGTGTGCATTTCAGGTGGAAACTGCAGTGAATAATATGTATTGGTACGTTTTGGGAGTTTTGCAGGAATGTAGCTTAGGTTTGTAGGAATACCCCACATCCAGCATTGGATGGAGCACAGCATTATTTCACAGTTATATTCTGTGTTCTTGTGCACGATCAGTAATCAGTAATAAGCTTTAAACAGGCTTGCATTAAGTCATGTTGGCACAGTGTGGGCAGAGTTCTTCTGGAGCGTTAAACTGGGCAGACTGCGTGTGTGTGTGTGTGCGCGCGCGCGTACTAATGGTCATGTAGTTGTGGGTGAGCGTTAGGGGATGCTAAAGCTCTCGCTGGACTCAGAACTGCTGCCCACATCCTGCTCGTGTTCTTTCTGATTCACCTTTCTCTTTCCACCCTGTGTCTCCAGCGATCATCATCTGTCCAAGATTCAGCCCACATCAAAGTGTTCCACACTCTTTTCCTGCCACCCCCTCTCTTTCTCTTTTTTTGCTGTCCATTTGCATTCGTCTGTTTGTAACAGCATCATAGAAAGGAACGTCCTCTGGATAATCAGACATGGCCTTGACTTACACATGCTAAATGTAGAGTATCTTCTAAGAGTTTGAATCCATTATTCTGATCCTGTGCCCTGGCTTTCAAAGACAGTGTTCAGATCGGAATACTAGTGTAGTGCTTACTGCATACTGCATAGAATATACTAGCTTGGTTCCTAAGCCTACTGAGCTGCTTACTTAGACATACTGTAAAAAATATACAATTAAGGTACAAAAAACAGCAGCTGTGGTTGTTAGTAATTCACTGTAAAAATATGGTGACGATCTTTCAGGTATGACGGGATGGTATATCTGTGCTGTTATATGTTTTTACTCATAACCGTAACTCATACAGCTGTGCTCAAAATTTGTTCTTACCCTTGGTAAATATGATCAAAGAAGGCTGTGGAAATAAACCTGCATTGTTAATACTTTTGATCATTTATTTAAAACATTTACAAAAATCTAACCTTTCATTGGAGAATAAGAATTTAAAATGGGGGGGAATCTCATTATGAAATAAATGTTTTTCTCTAAAACACATTGACCACAATTAATCATACCCTTTTATTCAATACTTTTTGCTACCTCCTTTTGCCAAGATAAGCTTCTTAGTTTTTTCCCATAATGCCTCATGAGTTTGGAGAACACCTGGCAGCAGGTCAGAGACCATCCCTTCATACTCTTCAGATTCCCAGCTCCATGTGGTGATTCTCTTCAGTTCACCCCACTCATTTTCTATAGGGTTCAGGTCAGGGAACTGGGGCGGCTATGGAAGGAGTTTTGTGCTCAGCGACTCATTTTTAGGTTTGTTTTTGGATCATTGTCCTGTTGGAAGATCCAGCGGTCCATTATATGATTTCTAGCAGGGATAGTCAGGTTTTGATTTTTTATCTGTTGCTGTTTGATAGAATCCATGATGCCATGTATCTGAACAAGATGTCCAGGACCTCCGGCAGAAAAATTGGCCTATAACATTAAAGATACAGCAGTATATTTCATTGAGTGTTTGCTGCTAAAATCTATTTTTTAGTTTCATCTGAGAATATAATTTTTTAGCAGCAAATACTCAAGATGAGTTTGTTGCACACAGGGATAAAAAAAAAAAAAAAAGTACCCCATGTGTAAAATTAAATATACTGCTGTATCTTTAATGTTGTTTATTTTCACAGCCGCCTTTGATCATATTTACCAAGGGTATGAACAATTTTGAGCATAACTGGACTAAAATAATACAAATATATAAACATGAACTGAAAATCCGACCATAAATTGAACTGTATTTTACAGCAAAATATATAAAAAAAGAAAGAAAGAGATGTTAAAACATTTATAATTTTTCCCTGATATAAAATAGTAAGGTAGCTTATAGTTAAATTAAAAAGTTTTTACAGTATTTTGATGTGAATTGCATTGTTAAATATCATAGGCACTAGCCCAGCATGAAGACATTGCACACATCCCATGGGGCAATAATATTGTTTAGTAGAATTTTTTTTTTCAATCTATACCAAAAAAGTATCAATCCATTTGACATGAACTACTTTATTCTCTGTATTTGTGTCTTGTTTATTTTTATGCTTATTAGAATCATTAGATTATCAACATGTTAATGTCATTAATTGCGTCCCAAATCACATACTTAAGCACTATTCTATGTAATTTTGTAGTGTAAATAGTGTGAGAAGTGTGTTCACACTGGGGGAAAAAAAGAAAAACTGAAAAAGAGTGCACTTTAAGGATAATTCACTTAAATAACCTAAGAAACTAAGTGTGGAATGTTGGAGACTTTTTGCACTTAACTTTAGTTAAAGTCGCAGCTTTAGTTACGTAGCGGAGGGGGAGGAGCTATCAGCCTCTGATTATGCATGACACAATAACCTTATATATTTCATACATATAATTCATACAGTGCATAAGTACAAGTGCATAGTGCTTCATTTGGGACGCAACTATTGTGAGTCAAGTCTCTTGTGCCCTTCTCGTACAGTGAAGAAGATTGCAGTTCATAATAAAATTATATTAATGTAGTATAGTATTATATAATGCTTATTTCAACTGTAATTGATTGTGTTATCTGCTTTCAGATGGAGAAAGTAGAGGCTGATCTGATTCGCTCTAAATCTCTCCGAGAGAAGCAGTCTAAAGAGTTCAGTTACCAGCTGGAGGAGCTGCAGCGAAGATATGTGCAGCAGGTGAACATTTTCTTCAAATCCATTGACATTACATTAAGTGTGACTAACGATTTTCTTTTGGTAGAAATGTAGACGAACAAACCATTTACTCAGGCTCGAGCGTTATTGCATTGAGCGGCACAGTTCATATTCAAATGACATGATCCACTCTCTCTAGATGACTGAATGGGCTGTCGCAGAATCAAAAATAGATTTATTTTCACATGTTAAGATCCCTTATCATATTCTATTCAGTCTCCACTTCCTCCTGATTAAAAATGTAACATGTTCATCATTTAATCAAAGTCTTGTTAACTGATAAGATGCTGGCTTTGTAAAAATTTTACTGACAGGAATGTGTCTGTTATATTTTTTCTTTTTTAAGATAAAAATTGCAAATATTGAAATATTGTTCATCTCACAGTCTTATCACATTGCTATTTAGCAGTATATATTATATAATTAGACAACAGAGATAGAAAGACGGTGGAAGAGTGATGTTTAATTTGGATGTACAGTTGGGGCCAGGAATGGCATACATTTTAGCAGACACAATGCTCAACAAAGTTGAGAGTTAGCATGCAAAGCATTACTGAGAACATTTTGTTGCAGCTGCAGCCAAATGGTTTTAAAGACAAAATTGGGAGGTGTAGCGAAAAAAACGTTCACTTAGTGATTACTTGGTAGCGATGTCCTTAAACTGCTCGGGCAACCTCATTACATGTTATTGATGTTGCTTAGTTTTGTTTCAGTATACTAAAGCAGAGGTTCTTAAACCTTCTCAGCCCATGATCCAAATAAGACGTTTTGTTTGTATATGGGACCCACACTCAGAAAACCATGAGTTATGCAGTATTAGGAGTGTGCGATCTGATGATTTTGTACTGTGATCGATCGATCTTGAATTATATAATATTCGTGATATGATATTTTTGTCATATTACACACCCATATGCTCTATTTGTTATATGCTTTAATTTCTTTGTGAGAAACTGATAACTATACCTCTTGCGAGAAGTGATAATATCTAGTAACCATAGTTTTGGTCACAAAAAAAAAAAAAAACAGTTGTTACTATAACAATTTCTTACAGTGTTTAATGTTTTATAGAATTTGTAGGTTTTATAATGTTTTATAAAAAAAAAAAACTCCATCATACCAGGTCAGAGGGATTGTTTGTAAGCATCTCACTGATCCCACTTTGACAGACAATGCTCACCTAATATTTCTAACTTGATGTTCCACAGCTGAAGAATATTTATCTCTTTCTTGTGGCAGCTTGTTACTTTTGAACTCGCCCACATAATACATTGTGGGTGCTCCTTGCTCTTTCTCGGGTTATTTAAAACCGAGACAAAAAAACTTCTTTTTTCGGTTTGGTTAGTGTGCTCAGCAGTGGGTGAATGACAACAGTCTGATGTGACATACTATAAGAAGCTGAATTAAAGCCTAAAATCGAAACGGAAAGACAGCCAAATTATCTTTTTTTCCATTGTTTTGTAAAAGATTCTATCTGCCTGCAGAATCCAGTCCTGCTTTGACCCCAAGTCACTCATTTGTAAGGCCTGGTCAAAAGCCTGTGGTGTTATCATGAGATTCTATTCTAGCTAATCAAATTGAACAGTGAAGTCTTAACAGTGGCAGCTTGTTGAAACAGTATTATGGAATCTGTGTTCATAAAACAGGTGACTTTAGATTGGTATTCAATGTGGAACCCAGTCTGAAATCAATTTTACTTCTGTAATGTGACATGTATCCACATAAAACTATATGCGCCAAATTTCATTAAAAAAAAATACAAATTGGCAAGATTTGTAGTAGAGAAAAATATATATTTATTTGTCAGACTTTTAGCAAATTTTAAAAAATGCTTTTTTTGTCTCTCCCCTCTTCTTAACTCACTACCCATTGGTCCTCTAGACTTTGTGTCATACCAATTACAATTGATTTGATAGTATCGCTAGAGAAAATAAAAGCAATTTTAATGAAACTGTGGCAGATACCGTTGCCAAGGTAACAAGCCCTCAAATATGTTGAGTGTCTAAACTGAAGTTCAAACTGTACTCACTCACCTAGAGAAATCGAAAACTAGACCTGACAGTAGTGTCAATAATAGTAGATTTAATGGGTGAATCTGACAGAAATATCCAGGTCATATTTCACCCCAAAATCAAAGAAATATATTTGCTTAAAGAGAATACTTTTACATCACAAATGTCTTAAAAATGTCACAGTGCAAATAATCGTATTGTCTTAAACTATGCTTCATATTATTTTCCGGGTTAACTGTGGCCTGAAATGGACATGTTTATGATATTCTTGAGTTTGACATCACAATATTACAGTAATACATTTTACTGATATGTCAAGCGTTTAGGAATCACTGTGAAGCATCTGTTCTTCTTAGAGCAACTTTGTAGAGGTTTTTAAAGTTCATGAAGCTCTAGTTGACTGACCCCCTCAAGTTACTGAGCTGAGATGTTTATTGCTGGTTTAATGAGTGTACTGTGGTCTGAGGGTCACTTTAGCCATTCATGTGGACACAAAGAAACATTCCCCAGGATTCCCGTCAATGGGACTTTAAAAGAGTCAATTTCTATAGAAGTGTTGTTTCTCTTTGACCTCCTCACCATTTGACGTCATGCCGGCTTGGAGTGCCGACGCTGAGCTGATGTCTGAGGTCACAACGAGTAGGAAGTTACACAATATATGACATTAACAACATCCCACTCACAACTGTGGAGGCTACGTTTGGGGATGGCAATCTATCCTATCAATCAACATCAATCAAACTGTCCATCTCACAATCACTTGTTCTTTCTCATTTTCAAATTTTCTGCACACAATCAAATAGACGGAACGATCCTTTTTGGAGTATGTGTACTCTGAATAATAGAATATATTTTCCGCCACTCTTCTTCCTTCAAACAGAACCCCTACTGAGTGCTGCCAAGCTTCCCTCCTCTCCGATACTGCACTGTTTCCCCCGGGGAGCCTCCTTCAGTCGCCCACCGCCCCATGACCTCAGCGCTGGTGCTCTAGGAGGGGGCGCTAATAACATCTGCCCAGTGACAGCAGCCATTCAGCGCTGGCGCTTTAAGAGCCCGGCACCCAGCAGCCCTTTCTGTGACGTTTCAATGTTTTCAATCTCTCCCCCACCCTTCGCTTTCCCACTGTCATATCGCCATATATTTGGCGTGGATTTTCACCCTGCGTCGAAAAAAATTAACTCAGAATTGTCTAAACCAATGCCTTGCTTTGTCGCTTGTCCGACAAGTGCTGTGGGACGGGTTTAACCCATCACAGCGAGCTGTACGCTTGGCTTTAAACTAAGGTAATCAAACTGATTATGGTCTATTCATCTGTCGTGACGTGTATATATTGCAAAAATAAATGGTTGTATTATAGTGTACCTACCAACAGAGATCTCAGAATCAGCTCGTTTACCCGAGGTTAGCATATCAATGCATGGCGTGTAATGAAGAAATCTGTCCTATTCCTTTAAAACCGGAGGGTTGCGTCCTTCGGCGGTCCCTGATCAATTAGTTGAGGCTCTTTCTGTTGGCTGTTCGGTTTTGCCCTATTAGAGATGTCTGCTTGCATCCACGTCTGCTATATCTCTTCCTCTACAGTGTCGAAGGGCAAAATCGATAAAGCTGGAGGATGAGGAATCTTCTTACCAAATCTTACTTCAGCTTCTTCAAAATCCACTAAAATTGGATGCCATGGGGCTGTTTGAAGCGTCTTTTGTGGCCTTGTGCCTGATTGGCTGGGGGAATCGAGCTGAAATCCCATTCATCACCTACACTCAATAGCACCACAGCAGCCTCTAGCTGGCAGGCCAGGTAGGGTGCCGAGCCGCACAATGTGGGGGGATTAGCTTGAAAACTGCAGGGACCAGGCCTCTCGCTGCAGGCTAGCTGGGAGATGGGGGCCGGACCGGCCAAGGTCACCGTCTCCTGTTCGGAGGAGAGTGGGAACGGACCTTGGGAACCGTTGGCGCTGCCTCTCATCGCCAGGCTCGGCTCACCGCACAGCAGGTGCAAGTCAGTGAGATAATGCAGATGCTAGCTTTTGTGTTCTTTCAACATTTTCCATCTTGCTTTCTATGCTGACTGTTTTTTTCTGAAAAAAGAAGATAGCAGGGATGCCGGGCGGATTGTGATTTTTTTTTTTAGGCTCTTTAATTTTCCATTTTTGTCAAAGCGCAATATTATAGTGTACCTACCAACAGAGATCTCAGAATCAGCTCGTTTACCCGAGGTTAGCATATCAATGCATGGCGTGTAATGAAGAAATCTGTCCTATTCCTTTAAAACCGGAGGGTTGCGTCCTTCGGCGGTCCCTGATCAATTAGTTGAGGCTCTTTCTGTTGGCTGTTCGGTTTTGCCCTATTAGAGATGTCTGCTTGCATCCACGTCTGCTATATCTCTTCCTCTACAGTGTCGAAGGGCAAAATCGATAAAGCTGGAGGATGAGGAATCTTCTTACCAAATCTTACTTCAGCTTCTTCAAAATCCACTAAAATTGGATGCCATGGGGCTGTTTGAAGCGTCTTTTGTGGCCTTGTGCCTGATTGGCTGGGGGAATCGAGCTGAAATCCCATTCATCACCTACACTCAATAGCACCACAGCAGCCTCTAGCTGGCAGGCCAGGTAGGGTGCCGAGCCGCACAATGTGGGGGGATTAGCTTGAAAACTGCAGGGACCAGGCCTCTCGCTGCAGGCTAGCTGGGAGATGGGGGCCGGACCGGCCAAGGTCACCGTCTCCTGTTCGGAGGAGAGTGGGAACGGACCTTGGGAACCGTTGGCGCTGCCTCTCATCGCCAGGCTCGGCTCACCGCACAGCAGGTGCAAGTCAGTGAGATAATGCAGATGCTAGCTTTTGTGTTCTTTCAACATTTTCCATCTTGCTTTCTATGCTGACTGTTTTTTTCTGAAAAAAGAAGATAGCAGGGATGCCGGGCGGATTGTGATTTTTTTTTTTAGGCTCTTTAATTTTCCATTTTTGTCAAAGCGCAATCCTTCGGAAAAGGATTCAGAAGTAAGTGGTTATTAAAGTTGCAGTACATCCCCCATGACAGTATGCTGTATGGACGGACTAGAAATTTCAAATTAAATTAATGAATGCGCAAAGTGTTTTTCTTTCTTTCATTCTTTCTGTCTTTCTTTTTGTTTTCGAGCAGTCTCTAGGAATAAATAGGATGCAAATGGATAATGTGTTTATTCCTTCCTCATCTTTAATACAGCGTATGATTACAACAGTGGCCATAAGACATTTTTTTTTTTTGCCCAGTGCTGTGCCACTGGCCTTGACATCATGTTTTTTTTTTTACCTAAAGAGAGCCGAAAAAGAGGCTAGCTTGTCATAATTAGCGCAAAAGTGAGAGAACAACAACATGTGAGATCATAGTGATGCAAAAACTTGCGTAGGCTTCTTATGTTGTGAGGCAAACGTGAACTTTTTTCTTCGCTGAGCCATGCACAAGTTGTCATGACGACAGGGATGTTCTGCTGATGAAGTCTTACTTCTTGTTGTCCAATCAGATTGTGGAACTGAAACTGCAGCATGAACAGGAGCGGACGCACCTACTCCAGACACACAATGCTGAGAAGGACAGCCTGGTCCAGGACCACCAGCGGGAAATCGATAGTTTGGACAAGCAGGCGAGGGCCGCCATGATCCAGCAGCAAACGCAAACCCAGGAATGGAGGAAGCGCGATGATCAGGTAGGGGGTCTCTTCCTTTCCGTCACTATTTTTTTTTTTGCTAATTTGGGTAATGTTAAAATTGATGGCTATTTTACACTGTATATTTTATTACATTATCGTATTTTTCTATGTTCTATTACATAGCATACCGCTTTCGAGTTACTTAAAAAAAAATAGTATTTTGCATACTTTTTCGCAACGTTGTCATGTTTTAGTGTATGGCACAGAAAAAAAAAACAAGGATTTAATTATTGCTAAAATGCAAACTTTTTGGGCATTATTTTAATGTGCAACTTTTCACTGTGGGATTTCATTGACAATTTATTTTTAAAAAGTGCTGAAACCACAAGCTGCTGGATCAAAAAGGTAAATTTCCTGCCCATTGCCGCTGTGGCCTTTTATTGTAAACTGTAGGGTGCATTCTTCTTGTCTTGGGATGTTTATATTGGGGTTAGTAGTATCTGTGCGCCACTACTGAGTTCTGGTTTTATCGCTGCGGTGTAGGAAGCGTTTATCTACTAATAAGAGCTATTCTCTAATATACTGCAACAGGCATATGTCATTTAGAGGGTATTAATGAGCTCTTTAGCCATAAAACCTCCATTTTGCTCATCAGCGGGTTTCTGGTGCCTGTTGTGCCAATTGCCCCGTCTGCCGCTTCCCTCTCCAGCCTGGCTATCGTAAGATCCCTGTGGGAAGCCGTTTGAAAGCCTAGCCCCCAACTGTGGATTCACTGGACTCGTCAAATCCCAAGATTAAATGTAAATTGTCAGCATGGCTAAACCATATTTATTGGCTGCTAGCAAGAGAAACAAGTTCAGAGATGAAGATGACGCATAGGACACATCGCTCTACGAGACGCGCCAATCTGGATTGATATATTAGTGAAAATGTATGGTAACATTTGTTGATAATATTAGTGTACTTATGAAGTGATCCATATTTTGTGTGTGTGTGTGTTTTTCTGTTTTGAGTGAAAGTTTTTTTCTCACTCAGCAAATGTATTATTGGCTTCCGCTTGTTTTACTGTAGTGCTATTAATGGTTTGCTATCAATGATCAATTATCAGACTTTCAAAAGTGATTATCAATGGTTAAACAAAAAATGTCATATTTAAACATACTAGTAGTAAATACTAGTAGTAAAAACGTAAAACGGAAGCTGTCAATAAATCCATGTGTATCACCATGTAAACTCATGACCACATAAGTGTCATCAAACAAAACCCAGTGTTGTTGAGTATTCATGTCTCAACGCCCCTTATGTACAGAGTAGTTAGTTGCCACTTAAAGAAAGAAGTTTGTGGTTTGGCTGATCTGTTTGTTTTCTGTAATTCATTGATGCAGTTTTGGCCAAGAGTACATTAAACCCTCCTACGGCCCAAAAAATCTCCACTCCAAATAACCCTCTCCAACTCACTAAGAGTGAACTCTACTCATAGAGTATGGAGATCCCAGGAAATATTTTCAAGAATATCGACAGGTAAAGAGCTGATGAAAGCTAATGCTATTTATAAAGCACTCGAACATTTTTTGTTTGTTTGTTTTTACCTGAACCTTTAGAGGCCCAAGTATTGAAATTGATAGTGTATCAAGTGTTTGGACTGGTAGACTTCCTATAGGATGCGGCACACTTCAGTTCAGTTGTTGTAATCAGCTCAACAATGTTACTAATAAGCGCAGACTCTGATAGAATGTGTCAGCTTTTACATGGTGTCATAACAGCTACAGAAAGCTTGACAAAAAGCTATTTGAAAATGAGTGTTATGACCACAAGCCCAAAACAAGAGCTGAATGCCAATTATTGTATTGAGTGAGTTTTATTTTGAAGTGCAAAAATTCTGTACAGTTGTCTTAATTTCTTCACTGTCATGCAGCATAGCGTGACGATACACCCGCAGGAAAAAACTGGAAGCTATACATTTCTGTCCTCAAAAAATAAAGTGGAGTTGGTGTGCTTTGTAAGTGATCCAAACTCAGAGCACCTGGGAAGTGTTTACTGTGAACTGAGCCGCTCCAAACACTGAGCCGTGTCATTGCAGAGTAACACTGAAACAGACATGGTGATATTGTTCATAGTCCATGTCCATGCCACTAATGTTGTCATTGCTTGTTGACATTATGGGCTTGAAAAACATATGAAACAAATCATGACCTCCGTTTCACAACTGTCAAGGGAACATCACTAACTCAAAACAATCTACAAAGGCGAAGTTTGGAGCATCATCCCGGGAAGAGTTTCCAAAGCATATTGGATGATTTTGTTCTCTGTGAACATTGTAGATTGGTTGGAAGATGTCCAGTCACAGTGTCAATAGGCAGTGACCATGTTGAATAACTGTGACATGCTGGGAGATTTAAATAGATATTTGTAATTTTCACGCCTTAAGACCTTAATCCCAAGAACAGTAAATATAACAATATTTATATGGTAACTATAACTATATTAGCGTCTACACCAACTTGCAATAATGTTCTGTTTATTATAAGCACATGCTGCTGTTATGTCGTCTGCTGCTTTACATGCTTGAGGTCTTTAAAGTCTGATTCTGATTGGCTGTCAATGTCTTTATTGTTCAGCACATTTACTCAAACTCCCTTTTATGAGATGAAAAAAAAAAAAAAAAAAAAAAATCATCTGAATGTGATTTGAGAAATATCGTTGTGGCGTTATTGTTGTAGTTGTGGTGTGGACTTTCCTGTTCTCATAGAATTAGAATATCTTATAGTTGTAGATATCATACTTGTTGTGAATGGACCTTAACTGTTGCTGTGATACTTTTCAGAGTGTGAAAAGTATTTTGTTCTATGTATGGCTGTATTTGTTTGCAAATTTATTAGAAGTGTCTCAGGTAATATGGTCACAAAAATGCAAAAATATTACATGCATTTCTGACTACCTCTGAATGCGGTTTGAATGATCAGATCAGAACATTTTTGACCTGTATTTAGTGCTGATCACTGAAATTGAATGGCAGGAGTAAAGAAGATCAGCAAGTCACAAGCATGTGTAGAACTGCTGCATTAAATTAATTTCAGTTAATCAAATGTCATTTAATTTGTTATCAGCCATCCTGAGCTCTAGATATGGCATTGACCATTAATGGGTTAGTTCACCCAAAAATGAAAATTCTGTCATTAATTACTCACCCTCATGTCGTTCCAAACCCGTAAGAGCTTCGTTCATCTTCGGAACAAAATTTAAGATTAAGAAAGGTAGTGGTTCAACCGTAATGTTATGAAGCTACGAGAATACTTTTCGTGTGCAAAGAAAACAAAAATATCGACGTTATTCAACAATTTCTTCTCTTCCGGGTGTGTCCACTGCGATTCACGAGAATACCACGACACATGTGTGTGCATTCCTCTGCTTGTAAACAAGGCGCAGCACAAGCATGTTCTACGTCAGAATGTAGAATAACCAAAAAGTTACAGGTGATTTTCTCCCAGGACAGTATCTGTTAAGTTTAGCAACATTTCCTTTAACCATTAAACATAACACAGTGCAGTGCGTGATTCAAAGTACAAGTAAAACACCTGTGGAAAAGAGAGCCCCATATGTTGTTGGTCAACAAAAAGTTAGTCTGCCCTAAATAAACTAAATTAAAATGTGTACACCAGCAGACAGTACAGGATGATCCAGTGACGGTAATCCATCAGAGGACATGCTGTGGAAAGCTGGCAGTGTGAATGGACATTCTTCACACACAATGAAGATGAGCAATTCAGACTCATGTCTTGATGTGGTCAGGACATCATGAGCGTGCGAGATGATCAAATGACTTATGCATTTCTCACAGCACAGGGAGCTTTTGTTCCAGGTCGCGGTGACTTGTTTTCGCTCAATACCATTGGTTTGTCATGCCTCATTTTGTGACCCAAGTTATGTGAAGTCAGCGTGTGTTTTCCTGTTAGTTGCAGGAAATCACACCCCATCATTGGAGGCTTCAAGTTTGTCTACACATCCCAGTCAAATCTAAATTCAGCTTCCATTCAGTGGTCCGTTAGATTTAGTGTGGCGGTGCAGGGCTGCATCGATCCGAAGCAAGATGATGAGGGAGTTCAAATCCCCTTGTCTCTGGACTGGAGTCTGTGTATTAGTTTCCTTGGACTCTGCCGCCCTCCGGGTTCCTGTTTTCTTTAGTCTGTTTGAGGATGAAAAGACCAGAACATCAGGATGGTTTTCAGTAAATATAGTTGCCTGCAGCCAGCACAGTAAACCAATACACAGCAGACTCTAGAGACCACGTGCGCTTTAATGCCCACTCCACACGTTTACAACAGGCGGGTGCTTGTGCTCTTCATAACTATCATTATTATATGAAAAAAAAAAAAAACAGTGGTCAGAATCTACACTTTCATTTATTTTCACTTTCATCAGCCTGCACATTGTTCACACTGAGCGATTTTATCACTGGAGGTCACCAGCTTGCTGTACTGTTGGTCTGAGCGTTGCTACTGCTGGAATGTTTATGTTGCTGCTAATGTTATTGATAAGATGAGAGTTGAGAAGTAATTCGTTCTATTTTAACAAGGATTGATCAGTAATTAATTGATCTGTAATTCATTTCTGTAGTCACATCTATAATTACACTTTTGACCCTACCTCTGCCCCTTAAACCTAACCATACCACCAAACCTGTCCCTAACATAACCCATATCCCACCTCAATAGCAGCAAAAGTGTTTTGCAATTCAACATGAACAAAATAGATACACTGTACCTAACAATTTTATTAAGTACATAGTGTTTAGAGACACCTAATATAAAGTAGGACCCTTTATTGTACATATTTTGAGTAATTTAAGACATTATTAAATATTTATATATTGTATATTTTGTCAAAATATTCATTGAAATATGGCATGATGTAGACATTTTGTACTACTGTATTTATTTATTACTATTACTAAAATTATTACTAAAATACCTGTAAATAAAACACAAATACTAAAAAACATGTATTTTATTTTCCCCCTGATTCCACAAAAAGTTCTGTAAATTTAATTGTATTCAGAACAGAACAAGAATGAAAAATATAAATATAAAACAAACAAACTATATGACATTCATTGTAAACAACATTTATTATAAATGACAAGCTAAACAAATTTATTTAAAGTGAAACCGAAACACACATGCATATATAATCATTATGTATGTAATATCTGTCTATAGATTTTTTTTTATTTTTATTGTTGCATATTTCATTTGATTTGATCTCCAGACAGATGTTAATGTCTCAGACACTTACAAAACAAAGAGTCATTTAATTTCATTTAGACACACTGTATGAACAACAGAAGCTTCATTCTGCCATTCAAATCCACTATTACGTTTCCTTGCGATTTCATTCTTGACAAATTCCATGTTTTTTTCAGTAATGTAACATGGAGTTCAAACTGCATGGGAGAACATCTGAAATCCGTGGAGTATAGCATCATACCGCTCTGATCGGCAAATTAATGATGCTGTCAAATTTTCAAAGAACTTGATTCCCCAGTAAGAGATTAGAACACAGAAAATGAAGGCGGACATGGCATAGGAGATCAGGCCTGCTTTCTGATGTGCCAAAAACAACAGGCTTGTTGATGGCGGTGACGTTGTCTCTTGCACCAGCAGGGGTTTGGATTCAGCCTTTACGGGTTGTCATTCCGCCCAAGTAATCTCAGAGCTGTAATCTAGGCAAAGGGTGGCTGCTTTGCAGAAGCTCAAATGGAGCACATTTTTGAAAGATTTGGTTTTGTTTTGTAATTCCCATACTCCCATTTGTGTTATTTCATAGTTTTGAAGACTTTACTTTTATTCTGAAATTTGGAAGAATGGTTTTGTCCAGACTTGTGACTGGTAATGTACATTCCATGATTGTTTCAATTATCTCTCTAATACGAGAGTGGAAGCTTGTTCAACTGGATATCCAAAAGTCATCATTCAGATTTTTTTTTTCCACATTTTAGGGCATATGGTTGACACATAGGACTGTTTGCCAAACCACGGCTGTTTTTAAGCAGTCATCTAATAACATTGTCTTGATTTCAGCTGCTCTTTTCAACTCTGGAAAACACAAAACAGCATCATCATGAGTCCGTCCATCCAGCTGTGATGGGTCATGGAAGATGGGCTCCAGCAGACTGGCTCTCACCACCAGATGGGCCCTCGATGATGAAAAGAGTTTTAATCTCTGGCCAGACATCACTGAAGCAGAGCACGCACAGACGCTTTTCACTAGGCTTCATGTTGAACTCTTAAAGACATGCAAATGCATTTCAGCTGAAGATTTGGATCACACCATCCGTCTTTCATCCAGAATGGTGCTGTGGTCCTTGAAAATGCAAATTAAGGAGCATGCCACACATATAATACCTCAGAAATCACCATAAGAGAGCAGGGACTGACATACTCAGTTTTATCCGTGTCCGTCCTGTTTCCCTGAGCAATGCTCTCGGGATAGCTCACTAACAAATGTTTTCAAAAAAAAAAAAGAACCTTTTTTTATTTAGTGTGAAGAATATTTAAAAAATCAAAAGAACCCTTTTCCACTATAAAGTACCTTTTGTGGAATAGAAAGATTCCATAGATGTTCTTCATGGAACCATAGATGCCAATAAAGAAGCTTTATTTTTAAGAGTGACCTGGAGCAACACTGACAAGAAGTACTGTACCACAGTAAGGAAGTGCTGTAGGTGAATTTGTTTAACCCCTTACAACGATTTAGATCTGTTTGGGCCTATTTGATTATGAGTTCACTGCAAGCCACGCAAGCACAGTTTTTGTGTGTTTTGGCCAGTGCATGTATATTTTCATTGTTGTATTTTGTTTCTCTTGGTTAATAATGAATACGTGCATAGTGCATACACAACAGAATAATTCAGTCTGTCCTACATTCCTGTCTCTCTCCGTTTTTATTAAATGCTTTTGTTAAGCTGTTGAATTTACATCATACATGATGCAACATTCTCAGTGGTTATTGCCTTTTATTTTCTGTGCTAGTTTCTCAGCTTCTTTTCATACAAGCACGCCCAAGCCCATCAAAGATGCATCAGAAAATTCTTCCCAGAGTCCAGTTTAAGAGGGAATTATAGATTAAAGGCTCCTCCGAGCCGAGATCTAATAGCTTTGTGCGGTTGCAGCAGCATGTGGGCTGGTGCTGCGCCGCTCTGGCCGTATTGGACCCGCGCGCTGTCTTGGCATCTGGGTATTTGTGCGACACGGCTTTGAAGTTTGCTGCTATTCCCCAAGTGGCCACAAAACAACTTCAGATGCTTTTCCGACAGACGTGCCACGTGATGCACTTAGCAGTCTCCTCCCAGGGATGTTTGGGAGCGCGAGGAGTAGACGAGGGACTCCCAACATTCCAGACTCTACCACACACCACCGTCTGCGTGGTGGTTAAACACTTTGGGAGCGCAGATTATTTGATATCATTATTATGGACAGGGTGTGATGGTGTGTATATAACTGGTAGCTTCAATAGTGCCGTTAATTGCTAACAAACACCATATTTTTCAGTTCTCGTTATTAAGACAGAAATGTTGGTTTTCATAATCTTTCATCAACATAACGACTTTTCTGTTCACGTAACCAATGTAACGGGGGAGGGGAAAAAACAGTGTTAACCAATAAAATCACAGCCCACTTTTCACAATATCATCAAATCCCAGTGGATACAGTTGAATCATTATTTTCTGCAGAATTGTTTACCTAGATTATTCAGAATTATTTGGAAATATAGGTAGCACTTTATTTTAAGGACCGATTTTCACTATTAACAAGCATGCATATTACTAGCATATTTGCGGTTTATTAGTATTTATAAAGCACATATTGATACTTTATTCTGCATGACCATATTTTAGATCCCTTAATCCTACCGCATAACTAATCTTAACAACTACCTTACTAATTAATAAGCAGCAAATTAGGAGTTTATTGAGGCAAAAGTCATAGTTAATAGTTAGCTAATAGTGAGAATTGCAACATAAAATAAAGTGTGACCGAAATATATCCAATTATAGGGGTGTATATCGGATGGTTTGTCACAATACGATACGATATTGATTCTCATACCCAGCGATACGATATTAGCCGATACTTCAAAAAATTCTACGATACGATTTCGATATGATTCGATACAGGAGAATATTGATCGATATTATTATATTATATACCTATTTTAAACAACCATCTACATTTTTATTAACTCACAAATGCAACCAAAACATATAACATGAAAATGTATCTTAAATTTTCACATCCTGTTCCTCAATTGGGACATTCACAACAAAAAAATAGGCCTACACTTTTTTCTTTTAATAATAAAGAAAAATAAATAATTGAAAAAAAATTAGGTCACACACAAGATCAGTAATCTTAAGATATGACAACAGTCAAGACAGTCTTTCAGGTTTCTGTGCTAAAATATGCAATGTGTAAAATAATGTAAATCCTCATTAGGAAACAACACAAACGGGGTACTTCAGTTATAGGAAAAATACATTAATGTAGAAAAATAAATAAATAAAGCTGTTAAAACTTTATTTGAGACTTTTTTTTGGCTGCTACTATGGGCTTAGTGCTAAACACCTTTTTCTACAGATAACCAAATTACAAGCAATAGCAGAAAATAAATACAATGTAACAAAGACAATTAGCTCAATTAGGTATTAGCGCGCTGTCGATGCGTCTGTCTGTATGCGTGCGCTTTGGATGTGTGTGCGTGTCACTGCGCGCTGAAAACTTCTCACAAGCGCTCGACTAGACATTTAATCGATGTATTGATGCATATCGATGGATCGTTACACCCCTATCCAATTAAAGAAGAAGTGTGAATGCAGTTTCGTGTGAAGGGTCTGGTGGCTTAGAAATACATTTTGCCCCTGTTACTGCTACAAGTGAGTAACACTACCTCTTCTCCATAACACTGTCCTTATGTACTCAAGTTTCAACCATCGGTCAATATGTCAGACGGTTCTTGACTCTCAGAATGAGGTCTCTGATAGGTCTATGAAGGGCTGATTCCTGCGGTAATGCTTCTGATTTCTTCTCTTTTTTTGTAATCCATCTACTCGTTTTCACGTTAAAGCAAAAGCTCATTGGTAAGTGGTCTCTATGAGGTTTTTCATCTTCCTGAAATGAGAAATGGCAGTGGTACTTCATCCCCATGGGTAACTGACCTTTGATTTGCACTAATTTTGCTCATTAAATCAAACCGCTGACCTTTGTGGAATGCAGAGCTTTGATGTTGAACTCTTGTGGTTTAGAGATCAGAGGTTGTGGTGTCTGTTTTCCTCTTCCTGGCACAAATGCTCCACTCGTCCTGCTTGGCTTGTTTCTCTTATCCTCTTTCTCTCAATCCAGACTCTTCCGTCTTTTTTCACTTTGCATTCAATACCCAGATTCGGTATTCCATAAACACATCATCTGTTCCATCGATGGGTTCACCTTAACGGATTTACACGTTTCGTTGTTTGTGTTTCTCACCAGACCATCTCTGATCTGGAGGCCCAGGTGCATTCTCTGAGGAAGGATCTGTTGGCAGCCCACAGTCAGAGGAAACAGAAGCTGACGGAGTTGGGTGTGCTGCGGGAGGAGGAGCGACAGCGGGCTGCTCAGGACCAGCAAGCAGCTCTGGACCGACTGCGGGGCCGAGATGGATCAGGTGCGGCAGGACCTGGAAAGAACCCACAAGGCTGAAAGAGAGCTGGCCCAAGAGAAGGTTGGTGTGGAGTTCAGACAGAATGTATTTTTGGCATTCTAGGTTGCAATTCAGGTCGCACAACCCACCTGCTATACTGCATTTGTATAATGTGACAGATGGGTGACCTGTTAGACAGGCCGTTCATCATTAGCCTTGTTCTAAACCCTATTGAGCTACTGTCTAAATAAGAAGCTCCATTCATAGGCAGCAACTTGGTCGTTCATGCACTTAACACAAATTATGCAAAGAGACTCAACTAGTACTCATACACTGTTGATACTAACCATAGATATACAGTACTAATACATAGATGCCATATACATATATCTGCCCTGTCTACATCAACGGCATCACCATCTTGGAATGGTCAATGGGTGGAAGCACGTCATCTCATAATAAATCGACAGTCTGGGTGCTAATCTTCACAACGTTTTTCATGACAAATTCATTTAGTTGAAAACAGTATTCGGAGTTTACTACAAAAAAAACAAGTCACAGGAATTGTGAGACAGGCATAATTTATTTCTGCCACTGCCAAATCATTTCTTTTGACAGTATCTACTAGGGCTGGGTAAAAAATATCGATATCTCGATATTAATCGATTCTCATTTTTACGGAACGATATCGATTCTTAAATCCCAAGAATCGATTAGTCTAGCCTGTTTTCAGTTAATGGATGGAACATTGAAGGGCACTTCCCATCCAATATATCGCAATAAGCATTGTGCTTTGGTACTTTTAATATGAAACAAAGTCTCAGATTTCAAATGTTGTCCATTGTATTGCAGTATTCAAACAAGAAATGCCGTTTTGGCGCTGTTTAATGTGAA
>NW_015643184.1:328298-369774 GCF_001515625.1 Sinocyclocheilus rhinocerous | reverse complement strand
TAGAAAAATAAACTGTAGAGAGGGGCATTTTGCTAAATATATGCATCATATAAAATATTAATTATAAATTTTAATGTTCATCAATGTTTAATTTATGTTTGAATAAATCCCAAGTTTTTATGACACGAATTGAAGTAGAAATATTATTATGTAATTGTAACTTTATTATTTTAAAAACTTCATTAGGTGTAATTTTAACAAATCAGTCAATTTTAACCTTCAATATTATAGTAATGTAGTACCAACTGACTCTCATGTATATTTTACAGCATTAGTTGAGAGATTTTTTTTTCCTTGAGAAAATGTGGCATGTACTTTTACCTGATATATATCCAAAATAATCGATATTGAATCGAATCGCAAGCTTGTGAATGAGAATCAAATCGAATCGTGAAATTTGTGTCAAAACCCAGCCCTAGTATCTACTGTATAATATGCAGTGTTCCTGAGAAAATCATTTGGAAAAGTCAACATCTGTCAAATCACATGTAGTTGTATTGCCATAATCAGCAACAGTTTCTAATGTGGTAACTACGCATTAATATCTATGATTCCCATGTTTCTGATGTTAGCATGTTGCTAAGCTAATGTCACGATAACTCTAATAAGCACGAATTTTGTGATACTCCAAGGGCTTTCCACTGGCAGCTTGAAAGGTTGACAGTTACTAAAGGTTGTGGGTTCAGACCCTGCAAGGATTCACCAAAAAATATTTACCCACCCACATGTCATTCCCAATCAGTATGACATTTTTTCTGTGTCAAATCTCATTCAGTTCAAATATTGAGACATGAGAATCAATGATGGTAGAGAGGAAAATTTGGGTGGACTATTTTTAAGTGTTTATAGAACAGGTTGTTCTGATCCTCCAGTATGATTGATGTTATGTCTATGTAAATTAGTCTGTATTAACATAGCACTTTCCACAATCCAGGACTGCTTATTTCTATTGAAATAAATAAATAAATGTATAAATCACAGCCACACCTGTTGAGCATGCAACAAATAAAGTTAAACTTATAAGTAGATCAATGAATACAGAAGGCTAGCTTCTCACCTAAACACTTTTGTGTTGCGTACAGTATACGTTCACTGATGGCCTGTGTTAGCTTGAACTCCAGCACTGAGGGAATAGATCGCCTTAGTATTTAATTAAACACATTATCCCCTCTTTGCTCCGGCTCTATCAAGGTTGAGCAAGCAGACTTGGGCGACTATACCGCAAATCCTGCATCCTTTCTGTTTTTAAAGCTCTTGATTCCAGACGCAGAAACGAGGGCTGAAAAGCGGCTGTAATCTAGCCCATGTTGGCCAGGAACCGGCTAAAGGTGGTATTGATCAGAGGGTAATCCTGATTAGGCCCATCAAAGCGATTAGTTTTCATTAAACTCATGCAGCACTGCTGACTGCACCCTCCCCAGGACATCTGCGGCACATTAACGTGCCATTTGGCCTCTTCATAAATCCTGGGCCTACATTTTAGAACCATATGTGAGTACATTGCTGCACATAAATCCCATCTGAAGAGAATTCCGCCTTGCTTTTCCACTCTCAAGCTGACACGTAAGGCTTGTTTACAAAATCAGTCTCTGTTTTTGCCACCCCTCATCTGATACTCATCCTGACCTGCGGCTGAAAACTTCCTCTGAAGAGACTTCAACAAAGTCTGTCTCTGAGTCTGATTGACACACTTCAAACTGCCAAAGTTATCATGTTTTAACAGTTACATTTTATGCATTTAACACATTCATCATTTTGTGATAAATGAGACTTGTTAACTTTAGAGTGAAAATATAATTTTTACTTTTATAATGCACGCACCGAGTTTTAATATTTAAAAAAACCTTCTATCAAACTGCAATAACTTGTTCAGCCTCTCAAATTTCCAGTGTAGCCTACTTTTAATAATTCAATAAATTCACAAAAGGTAAAATACATTTTGTTGTTGTGAATGCGAATGTGAATGCAGGGGTCGTTCACACAGAACACATTTTCCCATTCCAATGCACTACTTTTCCATTATTTTTCTATGTAAACGTGCTAGACGGATGTGTATGACCGTTGCAGACGCGTCTCGCGTCTTTTGTAGCATCTCGCACATAACCGCCGTGTTTTTAAGATGCCATGTCAAATTAAAAGAATTTAAACTTTTACACGCAGCGCCACTCATCAATGTCAGTTCCAATACAGTGGACCAATCAGAAGACCTCAGAGGCGGGGCAAGCATTGCAACCTTTTGTTTACAGTGGCAAGTTGGCATGTCAACTGTTTTATTTGATGGCAACAAGGCAGAGGAAGCATTCTACTCCCGGAGGCGGGGCAAGCACTGCAAGCTTTTGTTTACAGTAGCAGGTTGACATAACACAACGGAGTAGGCATTCTGTGTTGCATTTTTTTTTTTTTTTACCATTCCTGAGCGCTGCGTCTCGCATTTCTAGATGCAAAGACGTGTTCTGTGTGAACGGCCCCTAAGATTAATAATGGCCCTTTGAAGAAGGCAGCTTGTGTCTTAAAGGAAACAGTTATAAACTGACAGAATTTGCCAAACAAATTGGTATTGAGTCTTCATGTTTTTTAGAACATTATCATGTAATCTAAAGAAAACGTGTGTGTGTGTGTGTGTGTGTGTGTGTGTGTGTGTGAGTGAGGTATTCGAGTATATTTCACCCAAAAATAAAAATTCTGTTTTTCTCAAACTCACAATCTTGTTCCAAACCCACTTATAAGGGGAGAGACAGTTCAGCATCTCCTTTTGTGTTTTATGAAAGGCAGAAAGTCATACAGGTTTGAAACTTGAGAGTGAGTAAATTATGACAATTTTTATTTTTGGGAGAACTGTCCCTTCAAGGCATTTCTCACCGAGCGATGCAGATTAGTCATAAAGAGAAACACAACAAACGGATGCTGTTATCATGCTCATATGTATTCTGCGTAAGACATGACTCTTGTGAGGTAAGTATTGTCATGATTACTAATACGGATGTAGATAAATATGGCATAGTGAGACAGATGATATTAGCGTTGGCCTATGAGAGGGACCATTATAGTGCAAGGTAAAGGAGGTAAACCGTCTCTCTGATCTCTCTCTGGCCAGAGCAACACCAGACTCATTCCTCCAGAGTAAAGCTGTTTTATCCTCTGAGGATTAACAAAACATCTGACCCACACACATACAGTACATGTGTTTCATTTTGCCACTGTTTCATAGCTCACCATTGCAATCCACTACATGAGTCATCCGTGGTGTTCGCTAAGTCAGTCACTGTTACTCATATTTAGAGTTAGGTATTTGAACAAACCTCTAACCCTATACTAAATTTTGGCGCCGATTGTGCTACAAATATAAATGATTCCTTATTTGACCTTTTTATGCTATCAGACTTATGATTTTCATCTGGTGGTCAATAAAACGGACAGAAAAATCCCACAGGCCCCTGGCCTCTGAAGTGAATAGCTGATTTCTGATGTGATCGGTGGTTAAAATATGATAGAAGGCTCTTTTGGTTTAGGCTAGTAGGCAACCACGCAAGAACGCCTTAGCATCCTAGCATCGTGAAGACAAGAAAGCACCACTGCACTGACATTCTCTTCGGAAAATGTAAAAACTAGTTTCCTTGTTGCGTGATAGCAGAAACGTTATTGAGATAAATCCTACTGGTTTCACAGATTATTAGCCAGAATGCTTTAAAGGCAGCTAATGATTTCATTTGTGCATTTAGCCTGCTACGTTATCTCTCCCCAACTGCGTCAGAGCTTCTTTTTTTGTTTCAATTTTATGTTTCAGAGGGAAAAGTTTAGCTATTTACATTTGGAAGTTTTTAGGCTTTTAGATTTGTAGTGACTTGGCATGTTTCTAAGCTGGAATTTCTTATTCGTTTGATGGCGAGAGAAACGCTGTCCTCGGCAGTCAGACGCTCCTGAAATGGCCAGCCAGGGTTTGAAGACAGATCCCAGAGAAAAAGGAAAGATAAATCCATTAAATCCATGAATGGGTTTTCATGAAAGACACATGCTTTTTGAAGGGGAGCTTGTGGAATAAAATAATAAGAAACAGAATATCAGAAGTGATAAGATCATGTGTTAGATTGTTCCAATGTCAGACGCTTAGCGAAAAGAAAGGAAGATGAAAGTGAATTTATTCCAGTCTTTGTTAACAACAGAGGTTTATCTGGCTGTGGCGAGTGTGTGTGTGTGTGTGTGCGCACAGACACCAGTACCCAATCTCCATCCACCACAGAGAACCCTGGGAGCCTTGTTCCTCCAGATAAACCTGACTTCTTTCTGCAGCTCACAGCCAGTGCCTCTGATGCTCAGATGTTCTTTGTACTTTCTTCTTCTTTAGCTTTGGAGTAACGGCTATACAAATCACGGCTTCCTTTCCCGAATTCCTACGGATTCAGCCCTTTTCATGTCTTCTCTTTTTTTTTTACTGCAGATTCCTCAACAAAATCTGCCAGTCAGAAAACGTATTAAGTTCAAAGCTGATTTTTAGATCAGCATCCCTCTTTAATCACTGCATACAGTTTGACTGGGTCCAAAGAGGCAATGCTTTTTATTATAATACCACATGCCATTTATGTGAATATTAACACATATTTTGTAGTTTGAGAAACTAAAAAAAAAAAATGTAAAAAAAAAAAATTTAATTCTAAAGGCAGTATGTAAATAAATCTAGATTATACACAAAGATGATATGTGATGATAAACACACTATATAAACACAGTGTATGCACTGGTATAATGCTGTGACATGCATATTTGAAAATTAGGGCATTATCATCATTCAATTCAATTCAAGTTTATTCATTACAATAGTCCAGTCTAGAGGTCATGAATGCATGAACTAGCTTTTCTGCATCAGAATCAAGTAACATGTTTCGTAACTTGACAATGTTTCTAAAATGGAAGAATGCTGTTTTTGTAACATGAGAAATATGATTTTCAAAAGACAAGTTGCTATCTAATATAACACCCAGATTTTTGACTAGAGGAAGTAACCGTACATCCGTCTAGTTGCAAATTGTAATCCACGAGATTCTGAAATGAACTTTTCCACGACATTCTAATTTATTGAGATGCACCTGTACATTGTGCGTCCATACCCATTAATTGCCCACCTGTTTACTTACATTGTATGCTAACAATTTTTTATTTTTTTATTTTCAGGAATGTTGCTGCATCACCCTCACCTTCTCGACTACAACAGCCATTGGGTTGTCTCTGCAAAATATCCTGAATAAAACTCACTAAAAAATGTAAGATATTTAGCAACATTATTATGTCCATGGCTAATCACAACTTGTAGATTTCATGCACCAGCCCGGACAAGAAGGTATCAGTGTTTCTTTTAGCATTCCCACAAAGTAAAATGGCATATGAAGGCTGTTTATATAGTATCATAGGGGCATTCGCCCAGGAGAGGGGCAATTTTCATAAAAAAATAAAAAGTAGTGTGTGTAATAGGGATGCAACAATACAGTTAACCCACGGTTCAATACATACCTCAGTTTTTCAACCACGATTTTTCAGTTCTGTTCGGTTCTGATGGCTTAAAATGCGATTTTTAAAACTAATTAAAAAATAAATAAATAAATTAAAAAAACTCTTGTACACTTCTATACATATGTCTACTTCATATTTATTTTGAGAGAAGTATTATTTTTCCTATTTTTACCCAAAATAGGATGGATTGCCTATTATTGACCTCTGTAAACACATGTAATGTCTGTTTCACACATGTAATGTCTCGCGCAGAAACTCCACATGTGCATCACAGAAGTAATAGAACTCACGACGTTCCATGAAATCCCTAATATGGACAAAGGCATCCAGCTATTGCTGTGACTGAATAAAAAGAATATAGAAACGTTTTCAATGATGAAACATGAACACAATAAACACTCGACTGCAACATTATCTGTGTTCTTCAAGCTATCTCGGGTATTTTCATAATAATTAAAGGCAGAGTAAGTGATTTTTCAAAAACACTTTATAAAACTGATTCGGGCCGAATCGCAAAACAAACTTGTAGCCAATCAGCAATAAGGGGCGTGTCTACTCGTGATGTGGAGGAGAGCGCGTTCAGTGCATGGGACGGACATTAGCCGAGCCGAGCGACAGAGAGATAGAGATGGCGGATAAAAAACAAAAGAGGAAAACGTCTGCGGAACGATAAGGCAAGAAGTAGGACCCGTGTAAATATCGGATCAGCTTTCCAGCGCTGGAGAGAACTCAAGGAGCGGAGGCCTGCGATCGGACGCCGAGGTTGCTTTGTTTCTTCTCAATAGGTGAGTAACACCGTGTCTACAACAACTAAAGTCTGCCTACACTGGACGCGATCAAACAACATTGTCAGCACGTCATAAATAGAACCCCGCAGCAGTTTTCTGTCGGGATTTGTTGCGCCGCGCCGCTCACGTCCGAAGACACGGTGTAACATTGGTTTTGCTTTGTTTCACGGGATTTGTTGCGCCGCGCTGCTCACGTCCGTAGACACGGTGTAACATTGGTTTTGCTTTGTTTCACAGAACTAATCGTTGCCTGGGTTGCGTACGTATATGTGGGGCGGAGCTATCAAAATACGGGCAAGACCCTTTTGGGGTAGAGGCGTGTTTGTTTTGGTGATTTCAAATATCAACATTGGCTACCAGAAATCACTCACTCTGCCTTTAAGTATATTTATAATCCATTGCTAATCGATTGCTAATCGCCTTTATTGCAGTATAGAATATATTTTCTGCCTCATTCTGTGATAAGAAGCCACATCAGATCACAAAAGGAAGTTATTTCAAGCATTCGTCTATATGATCTTGAAGACATTCGTCTATATGATCTTATTTCAAACAATTCTCAATATAATATTGAACCATGGATGTCGTACCGAACGGTGTGTAATGAATCCGTTGAAAGAGCCTTGTATTGTACTCATCACTCTTTTTGGGCTCTATTCATCTTCTCCCACATGCCCTCAGAGCCATCGGATCAACCCACCTGTTAACACCATCAGGATAGAGAGGGATGGAGATATACAGGTAGCTTAAGACTTATGGAGAATGCTTCATCTGCTAGCGCTAAATGAGCAGGAATAGTTTGGAGGCTTTGGCTCTGTTTCATATGAGGATAACAGTTTGTCATGTTCCATCCAATTGTGTTTTGTTTACAGACATATTCCTAGTTCACATTGTTTTACCTCATTCCTGGATTATTTCCACTCTTTTTGAGTGATCAGTGTTTCTCAGATGATGCAACTTCAGAGTTTAATACAGAGGGATTGGTCATTTCAGGTGGTTGTCCTGCAGAGTTTAGCTCCAACCCTAATCAAGCACACTTGAACAAGCTAATCAATGTCTTCAAGATCACTAGAAAGCTACAGGCAGGTGTGTTTGATTAGGGTTGGAGCTTAACTCTGCAGGACAGTGGCCCTCCATGACCGAAGTTGTCCAGCCCTGCTGAAGGTGCTGAACTGGATGTGACTGCTTCCCTTTTCTGTTTTCTGTTCGCCCCAAAGCCAAAGGCTCAAGGGATTGCCCTGATAAAAGGCTCTAGCCTAACCTACCCTGATGGACTGGAGCTGTCAGTCCAAGCTACAGTGGCATAAATTTGACATGAGAGCGGCCCCGGAGCATAGACCTGTGGCACTTCTCATGAATTGCGTCAATATGGCCATGTTCTAGGGCTGCACGATAAATCGCATGCGATATTTAACACGCATCTTATCAGTAAAGTCGGTTCTGTAATCAGCGGTAAATCTCCATCACGTGCGTGCTTTCACATTGAGCAGCATTAACTACACAGAGCCGTTGTTCACGCGCAGCTCGTCAGTGAACAACGGCTCTGTGTAGTTAATGCTGCTCAATGTGAAAGCACGCACGTGATGGAGATTTACCGCTGATTACAGAACCGGCTTTCTGACAAGATGCGTGTTAAATATCGCATGCGATTTATCGTGCAGCCCTACCATGTTCTGTTACATTCAAAACAATAGTTTACAATAACTTACTTTAGAAGGCATACAATAGCCTTGTGGTCGCAAATGTAGGTCATTATTCACTGATAAAATAATATGGAAAGAAGTTTCTTGGAAATTGTCCTGTTGGGCCCTGAAATATATATATATGTATACACACAGAATTTGTATATATATAAAAATTATGTGTTCTCCATTTTATTTATTTATATATTTATTTATTTTTGATTCTGTTCTAATGGTTTAATTACATTTTAACATTTTAATAATCAAAAATAATGCCTAATCAATTCAATTCATGAAACAATTTAATAATAATGTATTCATATTTTAATAATAATAGTGCCCAATTAAATTTTTCAGACATTGTGTTGTCTGTTTTTTTCTGGATTCATTGTTTTATAATTTAATACACATTTATTAGCACAAATGTGTAGATATCAAATGAATGCATAAAACTTTAACTTTTTTTTCAATAATCAAATCAAATTTGAGTAATCCCTTTAATTTTTTGGCTGTGCAACAGAGGTTTATTGTTTAAATTAAAACATAGACAAAACATTCTACTGTATAATAGTAATATATTTCTGTTATCATTTCTTTAGGTTAAACCAAACTTTTCAAAATTTTGGCAGTTTGTAGTGACAACCTTGAGTCCTTGAGACCTTGTGTATCTGACGAAAGTTTAATGAAATCAAATGAAATGGTGAAATGCTGGTGAAGTGACTCTCAAAGCAGTTCTGGAGATCACCACAGACGTCACATGTGCTTGAGTATGTTGTAATGAAATTAACTCATTTGTAAGGGAATTAATCATTAAAATGAATCCAGATGGGGGGGGGTCAGTTCTTGCTGTCCTAGTGCTTGTCGACACCGGAGGTGGTTTGGTAAGTCACTCTCTCTCCTGGTGTTTCTTGTACAGATAAGCAGAGCTGGACAGGAACTCATTTGAGACAATTGGCGCCTGGCTGACCGTGATTCAGCTTTACGGCTCTCAGATGGTTGAGAAGAGATGTTAGTTTCCAGGTGGAATGCGGAGATTCCCTCGTTCATTTGTGTGATGTTCGCAAATGCCTTACAATGTGTAGTAGACAAGTCACGCAGAACAAGCAGTCTTCGTATTTAAATAGTCTTTTTGCTCTTTAATATTCACAGACACTAGTCCATATCACGATTTGATAGAATGTACAGCCCTACTTTTGGTGTATACATCCAAATTTTGCCCTGGAAAATTGTATTCATCCCTGCCATTCCACGTTATACAGAATATTCCATTTTTATGACACAAATTGTAATTATTACACAAATGGTAATTCTCTTGTGCCACTGCATCTGTGTTTCCAGCTACATGGTCTCTGTTCATGCATGAGATCACCATGGTAACAAGGTGTGTGGCTCACAACTGATGCGGTTATTTTTGTTTCCTCACTGTGACGAAGAACAAGAGTGGAAGACCTACTGTGAGAGATATTGCTTTGAAAAGTCAGCACGTGCTTTCTGTGCCGTTCCTCTGCAGCGGAACAGGAGGCAAATCGAAGAGCCATGTGTGGTGAAAGCAACCAACTTTACGCTAGTTAAATAGAATGTAAATACATATGAAGTGTATTTGTGAATGATCCAGGAGGAAGTTGTCAGAATGTTTCACCTGCTTTCTGTTTACTCAGTGTTTGGCCGCCATCCAGAAACACCCCCCAGAAACTTTCACTGCTAGCTACAGTAGTATTACAGAGATCCCAGAATTATCCCAAAATGCATGTCACAGTTTAATCCAGACTGATTTCAATCCTTCCTTTGACCTTATTGTCTCTTTTGTTTAATAGTCAACTCAATAGTTAACTCAGAGTTAACTCAACAGAATGTTTTAGGGTAAATACTTAAGTTTGAAATGATTCTCCCAAACAAACCAAAGGGTAAATTTGAGTTGTTTTCTGTGGTAATCACAAAACCACAGATGCTGTTGATAGCCCCAGAAAATAATTTTGCATGAGCAAATGCACTTACAGTGGAAATTTATGGGGCAATCATTGTATGTTGTCCCATTGACATCAATATGTTTCATTTTTGTTTGTTTTGTAAAAAAGGGAAGTCAAAATTGTTGTCTGTCCTGACAGAGCTAAAATTGTATTCAACTCAGACAAAAAGTGCATTTCTTTACATTTTAACATAAATTGTAACATTGAAACAACCGGGACAGTTTGCGTAAGAATATGAACACAAACAATAAGCAACAATGCAACGATAAAGCGTGAGTCTGTTGCACATAAAAGCTTTTGCTCGGTTAAGAAACTGGCAGGAAACTGGTCAAGATTATTGCATGTACACACTGCATAATGAAATGCACCTGTTGACTAAGAAGGATGTGGCATTGGTACAAGATTTCCATTGAGCAGTGACAGGAGGGATTAGAGCGAATCAGGCCCCGAGAACATGGCTGCTGCTGTCTTGGAGAACGTGGTAAACACTTGCTCACTTCAAAGACACATCAGTACACCCAGCTCCCCCACGGACCGCCTGTCAGCTGTCATTCTGCCCAAAGTTTGGATGTTGCCTCTTTTTAACTTTATTTATTTTTTGTTAATGTGTCACCACCATTTTTAGTCTCTGTTTAACATTATGATTCATATTTTCTCTCTCTCTTTCACTCCTGATGGAAGATAGTGGCGTTTTGGGGATGTTGTTGTCATTGTTTGTCTTCACTTTTTGTCCCTGCAAACTTATTAATTTCTGTCAACTGGTTTCTCTGCCATTTGGAGATACACCAAATCCCATTATTTTTGGTCATGGATTACAGAGAGCAAAACAGTGGGAGAATATGATCAAAGACACCTCCCCATCACCTCGGAGTGGCAGATCGAGAGAGGGAAATGGAGCTTAATAGCAGAAAATCAGATTTAGACCAGCCAGGCATGTGTATGGATTTGGTGATTCTATTTTTCTTTCTTCTGTGGAGATGAAAGTTACGCCGTTCCGTTCCGTCCCCGTCCCCCCTCCAGTTTTTTTCATTCTTTTCCTCTCAGGATGGCTGGGAAGGTCGGTGACACAGGAAAAGGCTGCCACAGACTGGCAGTGGAGAGCTGTGGAGAGAGCTTTCCATATTCCATAAGAACACTTAAATCTTGACAGTTAGTAAGGCATAATGCACAGTCAGCTGGTTGTTATTGCAAAAGGAACCCATGGTGATCTCCATGATTGGCGTGATCAATGGTTTGTTTCGTGATAATGACCAGCTAATTATACAGTACACGCTACTTTCCAAATAAAAAAAGAAAAAGAAAAATTCACCAGAGAGCTACTGTAAAAAAAATATATAATAATAATGGAAATAATGTTAATATACCAAATTATCAAAATCAGTTTTTTCACCTTTATAATGTACTGACAACCACCTTAAAAACACAGGCAGTAAAGGAAAAGCCACATGATCGTCACAAGTTGTTTTTCCACAGGCTAGATAGATAGTATTGTAGATAAATAGTAATATAAATAGGTGGATGGTGACATACATGTAAATACAAAACACGATCATATAGTAACACACATGACACTAAAATAATGCAATAAGCATTTAACAAAATATATAACAAAACCCTAATGTGCGTAACTGATGAGAAAAAACTAAGACGAAACAGTTATTTCTTTGAAAAACCATCACACAGAGGATTCTGGGAATGTCAGTTTATGGTTTTTTTTACTGTAAATTTTTGGATGGCTTCATCTTGCTTACTTCCAAAAACAGTACATTTACCAGTATTTTACAGTAAAATTGCGTGAAATACTTTACAGTTTTTCACCATATGGAGAAAGGGAACTTTTACCATTGGAATTCTCATCATTTTTCACAGTGTACTGCGACACCCTGCACAATGGTCATTGTTCAGTTGTTGAATGCTGTGATTGACCAATTCCAGAGATCCGTGTAATGATATTGGATATACTTTTTTACAGAGCCAATACCACGAAGCTCACAAAGTCTGAAACATGACTATTGCAGCTTGCAATTTTGAGAAAGTTCTTGCATTTATTGTGTGCGACATGAAGCAGACAGTCTGTGGGCGTTCCATTTGCGGCTCAGACCATCCTCCACCTATCACCAAAAAGACACAACTGAAGTGCTAGACAAACCAATGCATGATGCCACAAAGGCCACATGTCAGCAGGAGCTTGATTGGTATTGAGTGATCGCTCTGGAATCTCAGCTCTTTTCTGGTCCTCCAGCTAAAAGACAATGATAGATGGTGTTGTGAAGCAGTCGGTGTTTTCTGCTCAAAGTGGACGGTTAACAGCTATGAAATTGAAGGTTTGCCGTTAATTCCAGGTCAGCTCTCCACACTTACGAATTATTGATGAAGCTGACATGAAGAAAGCTGCCCCCCACCCCTCATCAGAAGGCTTTAATCACACCACCAGATGGAGATGGCAGCTCTAGGGTCACCAGCCAAATAAAAAGGCTCTTATTGAATGCCTAAGCTGGCCTTTGTAGTGTTGACCCTGGCGCCAAATCAGCACCCAAGGTCATCAAATGGGACGAATCGCAGGAGGTCCCAACTTAAAGCATGAGAGGCCAACCAACTCCCCGGCAGCCTAAATCCTCACACAGACGCGGCTGTGTTCCCTGATCCCTACCACCAGCCCACTGATCCACCTGCTAACAGAGGTGTGACAGATCCCTGCCCAAAAAAGCCATGATGAAAATGAAACAGCCGTAGCCACACAAACACACAAGGGCTGGGGATGTAGCCACACCTGCGAGTGTAATACAAGAAGGCCCTTTTAAAGAGGATGAGGAAGGACAAGTGAAGATTGATCTGTTTTTTTTTCATTAGCATGGTGTCACCTTCACTCACTCGGTGTGATCACAATAGAGCTGAGCAATATAGGTAAAAAATACATCTCAATATTTTGTAGCCTTTTGATGATATCCAATATATACATCCCTATATTTATTTGATAGATACATGCAAACTTTTTTTTTATCAGTCAAGAAACCACCATTTCAGCTAAACAGTCACTGGTGCCAAGTAATAGTAAAAATAGTAAAAATAAAAAAATATATTATTAAAATAAATATAGGGCATGTTTTACAGCAATGTATTGTTGCTAAAACATTAATAATGCCACACAGAGATTTCTATGTGATTTTTGAGTGATAATGCAAAACGAATCAGCCTTCTGATTCATTAAAATTAAGAGGTTAAACTAAATTCACCAAACTGAAATCATCTTACCTATTCTAACATTGTTTTTACTTCTGAATTTCAAATCAGATACTGTATAAAAACAACGTCTTATCATATTCTTGGTGGTTGCTTACTGAAATTAGGTTTTATGGTTCATGTCTCTCCTTAATTGTAGGTTTTGAGGATTTTTAGGAATTTATGGGATTTTTTTTCATCCGTTTACCAGGTGAAAATCACAAGTCTGATCACTTAGAAAACGAACAGCTCAAATCTCCTCAACAAGATGCATGCTTTCAGGTTTCAGTAATGTCTGTAGCATGAGTGATGTGGTTATAATGATGTCGAAGTCTTTGTGATTTTGAAATCAAAATCAAAGGAAGTCAGTAGTACTCTGAGAATAATGAGCAGTAACTAAAGATCATGTCTTGCACATCTCTCCTTCTCTGATTGATAATGGTCTGAATCTAGCACGGAAAGTGGTTTATACACCTCAGCTAGTCATTTATCTGATGCTCACAGGCTGGACAAGCATTTGCTCATCTGTCTAACTTTGAACGACCTTGACTGTGAGTGTTTTATGAGTTTTGAGATGGAAAATCATTAGAATAAAGCATCCACTTTTTTTACTGGTAAAGTCATATCGTTTTAGGAGCAGGCATTTTGTTTGGTTACTGCAGTAATGTTAACATTTCACTTTTTGTGCCTTTGTAATATTTTGTTTTTGGTATTTATGTTTTATCCTGTAGATATGAAAGACATATTTTAGGAATTTGTTCACTCAAAAATAAATTCAGTGTTCAGTGGAACACAAGAGGAGATGTTTATTAGAATCTTCACACTGCTCTTTTTTCAATGCAATGAAAACACAGTGACCAGCATTATAGTGTAACGCCAAGCCAGCAGAGGGAGCCCTCGCCCGAGTACTGACCGTGCTCCACTCCCTCTGCTTCCTCTGCTTTCACTTCCTGTTTGACTCTCATATAAACTGAGACCAGTCCATGTGCTGATCGCGAAGTATTGCCAGTTTATCTGCCTTACCAAGCGTTATTCTTCCTCTGTTCCTGATTGATTTCCTATGTATGATTCTGGCTGACTTCTTGACTCACGGTATTTGTCCTCTGCCCCTTTTGTTCTGACGCCTGATTGGACTGATGTTTGTGTTTGGACTCATTGCCTGCCTCTCCACTTGTCTCTGCTTCTGCCCTTGTGTATGACGAACGATCTGCTTGCTTCTCTGACTTTGACCCTCTGCCTGATTATCGACATCTGTTTAAAGCCTTGACCTTTAATAAACTTCTGCTCATGGATTCTAACCAAACTCCAGCGTCTCTGTTACATATAGTCGTTATGACTTATTTATATTCTATATTCTGAAGTTATATAAATGTGAAATATAATTTTCCCTCTTGTAATAGTAGTTCTACAACAGTCACAATGTTGATAAAGCTTGAGTATGATTTTTTTTTTTCTTTCTCAGTTATGTATAATATCATTTCAGAGACTAAATAATTACTGTAGGAAATAAGTAAAATAATCTTTAATGGTTACTATTTGGTAATGTGATCAGACTTGGTGCTTAGCATTTTGACTTGCTTGAGGTGAGCAACTGGCATGACTTGACTTGTCTAGCTTGATATTGACTTGCATTTCTTTCTAACTCCCAACTCAGCTTTTATAATATTGTGTATCATTTTTTTGTTCTTCTGGAGTTTAATGACCCCTGGTCTCAGTATGCTTTCATTGTATGAAAAAGTACACCTCATACTGATTTGAAAGCAACATGAGGGTAAGTAAATGATGACAATTTATTTTTTATTTTTGGGAGAACTGTCTCTTTCCCCAACACCAGGAACCACTAAACCCAAGGCAGTTTGGATACATGAGAACTCCCGTTGCTTTTAAAACCATGTTTACAAAAAAGTCTTCCTCTCCAAGCAACACAATCTAATGTAGTAATCCCCAAAAATCTCTAAACACACATACTGCAAAAATGTGGAGAAATGCCTGCCAGCCTTGTACTTATTACACTATCAAACCTAATTGTTCTGTTTTGGAAAAAAATAAATAATAATTACATCTCATATTATCCCTTTAGGTATGTTGTGCTGCTGTTTATTTTCCTTCTGTTTTAATGTGTATGATTGGAAGAGTGAGTGTTGTGATTGCTCAGCTCCAGAATTAGATTGTTAATGAAGTTTGGCTTAGCGCTGCATGCCTTGTGCTTTCAAATACAGTAACGTTCAAATACAGCGTTCACACTTCAAAGGCCATGGACTCACACCGGCAATATTGTGAAGTGATTGCAGCACCTGATAGAAGCTCATAGCGCCTTTAGCTCTAAGATGCCTTTGGCGAGGTACAGACATTTGCTAGGAAACACACCCAAAGAAGTCCAAATGCTTCACTTTTCAGCTTTCTTATGTTTGTGTTTTTCCATACTTGTGTATATCAGTGCAGATTCATTAAGCACCCTCTGTTCATCGGATCCTCTGTTTTTAGATCAGTGTTGGCACGTTACAGGATTAGTATATATTTTTGTTTTGTTTTTTATGAAAATTGTGTCATCATTTACTCATGTTGTCTTTCATAGAACACTAAAAGAGATGTTTAGCAGAATATTCATGCTGTGCTCTTCCATACAATGAAAACATATAGTTCCATAAAATTAGTCCAATTAATTTGTGAACTATATTCCAAGTCTTATATTCTTATAGCTTTGGGTGAGTCCTGTTATGGACTGGCCATCCGTCCAGGATGTTTCCCTGCCTGACACAGGACAAGCAGTTTGGAGGATGGATGGATGGATGATGGATGGATGCTTTGTGTTAGGAACAGATCAAAATTTGGGAATGGATGTCAGATCTCGGCAGTATCTGTCCTCATGCATATTCATTCTATAGAAAAGAGCCGGATTCAGCTGAAAGAATGTTCAGATAGACATTTCCTTTTGTGTTCAACAGAAATTATGTCATGATAATGTTTAGGCAATGTGAGGGCGAAGTTGAGTTTTCAGTGTTGGTGTAACTGTTGTTTTAAGCATGAGGAAATTCGTAAAGGCACATCTTTGCCATTCAAAAAGTCAGTCACACAAAGTTCCCCATGCATTACCCATTAAGGAAACGTAAGGTCTCTATGGCAACACAAGCAGCAAAAAGCAATAAATATCCTTTTTATAGATGCTAGAGTTGCTTTGTTTCTCTCGTCAGTCTGAAAGGCTCGAGGGGGTATACAGTGACTGACAGGATGAGAGAGAGAGGGCCCAGGATGGATCTGCTTGTGTGTTTGCTGGTCTGTATGTATGTGTGTGTGTGTTTTAGTATTAGCTCATGTGTTGATGCCTCAGGCCCGCTTCATCAGTAGCATCAACCTCAACATCGACTTCACCTGCAAGTGCATGTGATCACTTTACATATTTTACTGAAGGCTTTGCACACTAGAGCTTTAACATAAAAAAGTTGAGTTCAGATTGTTGTGTTGGTGTGGAAGCTGTGTTGTCAACCTTATGTTGACTTACACAAGATTTAAAAAATTTGTTTGTATTCCGGGAAAATCTATTTATTGCTAGCCACATATAACCACAAATATATGTGTTTCAATAGTGAATGTGTTTTAGAGGGTTCTCAACATGAAATGTTCCTGTCTGCTGTAAGGAGCTCTAATATAGGGCAATCACGTGACATTTTCGGTTCAATTGATTGGTTCAAAATAAATGTAGGTCACACTTTTTGGGGGCTTTGTGCACCAGCCAAGCAACTGCCATTGAGAGAAATGAGAATGCTAATGGATAGCTCTACATCTAGGTATGTGTTGAGAAGAAATTCTGTGCTATCTATTAACAAAAGAAAAACATAAGCTGGGGGGCTCATCTTACCTTATATTAGGCCTCCTTGGCTGAGACAAACTGTTCGATCCCTATCTTTACAGGTTAATGATGGGCAGGAAGCATTACAGTGGTGGATTGCTACTCATATCGTCAACAAAGCAACCAGCAGTAAACTCCTTTTTTTTCTGTCAATATTTTACTAATATCAGTTCGTTTGTAAGCAAGCAACAAAAAGACATCTGTCTGTTCACAAAAAAAAAACTTGTATACTCATTTATCTCTTTGTTTTTTGTTGCTTTTCATGTTCTTGCTCTTAAAAGCTTGGTGGGGGTTTTTTTCATGTCATATTCTTGTTTTGCAGATAAGGGTGTGATATTGTTCACTCTCTTCCTGTTAAGTGGTGATAAGTTGGCTTCTGATGAAAGGCCCGTGTGCTGTTGTGGTGTCAGTCCTGGCCTTGAGCCCAGAGCTCCAGCCACACGCATGCCAACATGCCTGCCAGTCGCAGAGGTCACGGCAAAGCAACTCTCCGCACTTCCTGCCAGCCGATCCGGTGTCATGTGTCTGCACTCTCTGTTTCTAACACCCTCCTCTCCTGTGTTCTCTTTCATTACAGACCAACAGCAGGTTGAAGCTTCTTACATATGCATATACATTACATATAATCAGAAGCTGGCCAAGTCTGCACAGGTAAATACGATCGTTTGAATGTTCTGAGGGAAGCTTAAAAGGAATAAAAAACAGAATGTCCTGCTATTTAGTCCAGATAGACAGACAGACATCTGTTTTAGGCTTATGATCAGGGTTAGGTGCTTCTACACCCTTGTTAATCAGCTATCATTTCCCTCTGATTTTAGGAATAAATTATGGGTAGGGTAAGGTTTAGGGGTAGGGATTGGGTTAAGTCTGTATTTTTGGACAGTAATGTTGATCCATGATCAACAAAAGATGTTGATCCAGGAACATGTCTTACTTGGCAAAATCACTGCGACCGATAGATAGATAGATAGATAGATAGATAGGCACATGTGTATTCTGTATTTCTGGAGCAATTCATGCATAATGCACATGCAAATATATGTGCATTAATTCATGCGCATTCCCTCAAACTTGAAAGTGATGCTGGGTGTGTTGTGGGGATCTTGTTTTTCTTTACCTTTCTTCGCCTGTCTCTTTCACACACTGTATGTATTTCTACTGTATGTAGAGTTGAGTGTATTTTCTAATGCTGTTTGGGAGTAGTAGTTTAACGTCACAGAAAGACTACATCAGGGTTTTTTTTTTATGTGACATTGTATTGCGCACACAACCTTATAAGCAAGTGAGCTGAGCTAATAATTAAAACATCAATGATGCTCTCCTAGAATGTCCTCTCTCAAGTCTGATTCATTTGAGCTAATCTGTTTGTTCAGATGGTTCATTTCAATGAAACATTTCAGAGCCTAAATTGAGTCATCATCCAATGCAGTAGTGTTCCCAGAAGTCCTGCATAGCATTTTACGTGTGTGTGTACACAGTAAGTGTTTTACGTTGTTACACAAAAAACAGTTTCAAATAAATGCTGCTATTTTAAACTTTATATTAATAGAAAAGTTATTTTAAATTGTAATAATATTTCACAATGTTACTATTTTTACTGCAATTTTTAAACTAAGAAACGCAGCATAAGAGCATAAGATACTTAAAAAATCGTACCAACCCCAAAATTTTGAATAGTTGTGTACATATGATAGATATAATGGTCACACTTTATTTTAAGGTTCAATTCTCGCCAAACCATTAACTACGACTTTTGCCTCAAGAAACTCCTAATTTGCTGCTTATTAATAGTTAGTAAGGTAGTTGTTATGTTTAAGTATTGGGTAGGATCTCTCCCTCATCTTACACACCTGATTCAACTCATCAGCTCAATAGTAGAGACTGCAAGATCTGAATTGGGTGTGTTTGATAAGAGAGACATACAAAATGTGCAGTGCTGGGAGGCCTCCAGGACAGGTTTTTAGAGTTTACATGTTCATTGTGGTATTTTTGTTTAATTTTGGAGTTGGTGTTTAGTGCTGTTGCTGTAAGGAAGCAGGGTGCCCAGTGCTGTTCCTAGAGATATAAGTTCAGCTCCAACCCTGATCCAACACATCTGAACCAACTAATCTTCAGGAGCACTTGATGGTTATAAACAGGTGTATTTGATAAGGGTTGGAACCAAAGACTATAGAATACCCAAGACGTGTCACTCGTATAGTTTTGAATGAGGAAAAATGTAACGCTCAGTATGGCCGCTCTATCTAAGGAAGCCCCGCCTTCTGAGTTAAAGAGCCAATCGCTAATCGGTAAAGTCAGCGCGTCACTGCAGCTGCCGTTAGAAGTCCTGGTTGCTATAGAAACAGTCAGCGTTCTGAAGGTGCATTCACACCACATCGTAATTACCGTGATTACGAGATTCCAACTTGTAAAAACGTTCTCGCAGAACTCGTAATTACAACTTGTGAACTGGGAGTTTTCTGAGAGCTACAACTTGTACCACCTGACCCCATCAGATTCATTAGGTGCTATGTTTAGGCATTGATAGTGCGATAGTTCAGAGTCCAAGGGTGTGAACAGCTCCAAGTAGAACTTCACGTATTGTCATCTCGAAATTACAGTAATTACGACATGGCGTGAATGCAGCATGAGACGCATGCTTAGGACTGCGCATGTGCATTGGCTGGTCTAGCCTGAAAAATAAGCTTTTTTAACGCAATTTGAGGAAAAGAAACAACATTTATGAGACCGTCGTTGTCAGATTTCATTGGTGATTTCAGATATGAAATTTAATCGTAAGCTTGGTGAACCGTTTTGGAGAATTTGATGTTTCCCCATTCAGAGAGATAGGAGCTGCACTTGCGTGCCCGAGTGGCGTTTCAAAGATGGCCGCCGAGTGACTTGACTCATAGACGTTACCGGTTTCATTAGCTTTTACTTTTCTCTTCCTGCTGATTTGTGCTACTAAGCCACCTTGTTAAATTGCTCTTTCATGACGTTACATAGAAAATGGAAATCTACATCTGTGTATCTACATTCTGTGTAGCGGTAGTCGTATTTTAGGAGACACCCAGGAGCACACAATGACAACAAACACAAATCACCACAGAAAAAAAAAACAAAAAAAGACCTTTCTATATTAATACTTTTTTTAAGAACTGCTTACATTTGCTTAAAATAAAGCAGACTAATATTTAAGTCTCTGAAGTACATTCAAGCTTACAGTCATGTGTCTGAGAAACTGCAAATATTCATTACACAGTATCGTTTAGTCTCATTTATTTAAAGTGGCACTGATATAACTGCTAAAATAATAAATACAACATAGATTAGATATATCATCATATCACCCAGCCCTAAAACTGCTCAATATCAAAGCATTAAGCCATTGTTGTTGACCTAACAGTATAACTTTCTGTAAAGCTGCTTTGAAACAATGTGTACTGTGACAAGTGCTGTACAAATAATTAAGTTTACTTAAATGAACCAAGTGCAAGATTCTTTACTAAGAGATGCCGAGAAAGGAAGCAGAGGAGCACTACTTCGACAGAATAAAGGAAAGTAATGATCCGTACAAACTTAAGTAGTCGGGTATCTCAACGAGCTGCTGCAAATAACATTTCCAGATATGTTTTCCTATCGTATTCATGGTTCTTACGCATTCAAGCAGTTCAGTGCAAATCAGTGCATATAAAGGCAAATTATAAAGGCACATGATGGTTAAGTTGTTTGCCTCACTTTCACCATTGTGTTGCTTCTATTTTAGAAAGCTGAAAATCGGCTATGGCGGTTGATAATACAGCAAGTGTTCACCATTCCAGAGTGTTCTTAAGCTGGATAATGTAAGCATAATACAATATAAAATGTCTACATTCACTACTACTCAGTCTTTACTGTAGCTCCTGTGTCCTAAAATCCCACAATGCATTGCGTTACTGACGTCAAGTTCCCATTCTCTATACGATGATTTTCATGTAAAGGTCAAAGCGTGGCATGACTCTTGTGTTGAGAGTGTGTTAAAGGCCTGATGCAAGTCATTTGAAACCAGATAATTTTTGTACCAGATAAATAATGCTGATTGGGTAAATGTATTATACATTATTACATTTGCATTACATTAATGTATTTGGTAGATGCTTTTATCCAAAGTGACTTACATTGCATTCACTGTCCATACATTTCATTAGTTCATGCACTCCATGGGAATCAAACCATGACCTTGGTGTTGTCAGTGCCATGTTCAACTGTTTGAACTCCAAGGACATTACATAACTTACTGTAAATAGCTTCAATAGTTAACTGTGTCATTCCTACTATGCAGTTCATTTTCATGTCTCCGTATATTATAGACAATATTTATCTCAACATTTTTTAAGAATTGTTCATGTTTTATTTGTCTCAATCGTGAAATAAAGTGATGCATTTTATTCTTTTCATTGTACTTTGATTTGAGAGGATGTTGCCGTTTTTGTCATGTCCTCTGGTACTGCTGTTATTTCTGTAATGAAACACCTATTCATTTATTAATTTTACATTTTTATGTTATTCTATCGTTTATCAAACAGGATGTTTTACAGACAGATCAACTGACACCATTAAAATCAAAGAATTCATCAGCAGGTCATCACAGATCAGGTGGTAATAGTTGTTTGTGCTTTTCTTTTCCTATTAAAAATGTGTGAATTGAGTGAATGATTCAATTACTCGTTCATAAAAACAGTAACTTGTTGCCACCTGCTGGCGTAACGGTGTAACCTGCAGGAGTAGGAAAATTCCCCTACTAATGCACAGACTGACAGTCTGTCTGGAGCAAATACAGATGAGAGGAGGGATACAAACAGTGAAACAGACTGTATATAGACACTCTTGGACGCCGCCTGAACAGATTTGATATAATGTGTCGAAATAATGATCCAGATATAAAGAGGACATTCGATGTGCTGCATAACAGGAATGACCCAACTCGATCACTCACAGTGACTAACTTTTTATTTTTTAAATTAAAATCTTATTTATTTCTATTTAGATTTATGTATTTTTTTAATAACTTGCGGTGTACTGCAGATAATTACTTTATCAAGCCTGCTTGCCTTGTCTGTAGTGAACTACTTTCTGTTAGGAGAAGCATGGCAAACCGCAGTGTTAGAGTGGCTTCCTCAACACTTTTTTTCCCTCTGCCTTCAAAACACAACTTGCCCTCTGAGATGTTGGACACGTGTGTTTCATTTTGTAGCCCCTGATAATGCTTGTTGCCCACTCTCCGTTCCCGGCCGTGATTTCACACTCAGGTCTAGTGGGTGTCTGAGCGCTTATCTCTCTTCTATATCCCATCATGTGTGTTACTGAGGCCGGCCTCTGCCATGTGTTAAACATTAGATTTAATCTGCTCAGACTCAACACCATTACACTCGCTCGGTTTCAGAAGAATAACCTTCATTCTTTTCTGTGTGTAAGATTAACACAGAGCTGAACTCCTCAAACACTGTAGATGTTGTGAAAATGCACTGTTCAGTGTGAGGTTGTGGGCCTGTCATAATTGCCTCTCATTAACTTAGTCCCAGCTCAAACGCTCTCTCTTTTGATTCCAGTTCTCTCCACAACACAGAGCGCTGAACGTCAGGTTGACAAGCAGATGTTGTGTGAAAACACGGGCCTATTAAATTACACAATGCTTGACATCAAAAGAACACACTTTGAGTGTGAGAGAAATAGAGTTCACAGGCGTTTTTCCCCACTTCTAAATAACCTCTGAGAGGGCCACTGATGATTAATTCCTTTTCCGAGGCACAAAATTGGCATTCGCTGGATAAACATAGTTTTTCCTCTCTCTTGTTTCCCACTCGCATTTGGTGGGAACATGTCTTTGTTTAATACACATTAAATGTGCCTCCTCCACACCAAAGAACACAGGCCTCCGTTTGCTTACTCCTCTTGTAAGCACTCTTGTTAGGAACAGTCCACCCAAAAGGACAAAAACAGAAACTTAAAAGTAGCATTATTTATTTAGTTTTGATTTTATTTTCAATTTGTATTTTCAATTTCATTTCGTTTTAGTTGTCACTCTTGTTCATTTTAGTTTAGTTTTTAGTTGTTGTTTTTTCTAGTTTATAGTAACTGGTTTCATTTTTAAAAAGTTCAGGGTAACACTTTATTTCAAGGACCAATTCTCACTATTAACTAGTTGCTTATTAGCATGCATATTACTAGCATATTGGCTGTTTATTAGTACTTATAAAACACATATTAATGCCTTATTCTGCATGACCATATTTTAGATCCCTTAAAGGCACAATATCCAAAAACCACTAGAACAGTGTTATATATTTTGCTGACTTGTGTACTTACATTATCCCAAATGTTTCGAAGAATGTTTAAATCCAGAGAAATAAGCAATTTTAACTAGTGACACGGAGCGTGTCCATAGTGTCATTGTGTCGCCTGACGTCATAACCCCTCGATTTCCTCGGTTTTGTTTTGTAGAAAACTTTGTTTATTTTGAATACGCGCCCTCTAGTGGCGAAAATTACATATTGTGCCTTTAATCCTACATCATACCTAAACTTAATAACTACCTTACTAACTATTAATAAGTCATAGTTAATAGTTAGTTAGTAGTGAGAATTGCTCCCCAAACTAAAGTGTCACCCAGTTCAGTCTAAATTTACTGCTGTTTCAGTTTAATTGCAGGTGGGTTGTAAAGATTTCCAATTTTATAATATACCATGGATCTAAAACTGAATTTTATTTGTGGCCATTTTATTTTAATTCATATTTATTTTAGTTCGTTTTGAGGTCATAGAAATGATGGAGTGTTTACGTTCTTTTTGTACTATCTCTCACTATGTTTGTCATTGTATACAAGAAGAGCAACATAAAAATTCTTGAAAATGTCTCCTTTAATATGTCCTCTTGGCCTTGGAAGAATAACCGTGAAAGAATGCTTTTGCTGTAGCGTCCCATAAGGCATTGCAAGGTTATATAGACAAGTGTCCTTTGAACTTCTGAAGCATGTACTAACCTATGCCATCAACAGACATCTCTCAGATGTACCCAAAGCTGTGTAATTGCATGTGAAATGCACCAATTAAATCCATACCGTGCCATGCATTGTCTAGAGGGATCTCAGCTCCGGCTCTGAGCGTGCACTGTACTGGAGTGTTTTTAATTAGCATTTTGGATATCCAGCTCCTCTTTGACTGACCTTTAATCTCGCTAGTGTTTGAAGCTCTCCAGCTAATGATGAGGCAAGGTGTTATCCAAACAAGCTTTGCCTTCTACAGCTCTCCTTTCACCACCACCATCATATGGATATGTGTGCTAGAGTTGCTGCATTATTCATTTTTATTCATGTGCATATGAAAACAGTACTGCTCAGAGGTTTACACATTTCACTCTTTCAGATTTAATTCTATGCTAAAATAAACTATGTTGCTTCTCTTTTTAACATAGTTGCCACCAAATTACCATAGTTACTACAGTTACTTTTACTGTTTTAACTTGGATATTGTGGTGTAAATTTAGTAACACACTACTTTAGTGCACACTACTAAAGTAATCTGATCAAGTAACAGATCACACCCCAACACTCGTATCATGATGTGGCTGTGGTTGACTTACTTTTAATGTGCTTCAGATCTGCACCAGGCTGTCTGATTAAATTATTTTATTTACAAGTGTGTTTTCTGTTATGTATTTAAATAATTTCAAACCACTATATCAAAGCTAGCTCTTAATGTTTTGGGTCTCTTCTAATTTCTGGTACCTTCTCAATCAGAGGTGTGATATTTTCTTCCTTAGTGGTCAGACTTACAGTTTTTGTGTTGTGGCAAGACTTGCATTGAAAAATGTAGAGATCTAGAGAATCTAAAGAATTTATTACATTGTAAAATGCAAGCATCCGCTTGGAACACAAAGTTCTGAAAATAACACTTACATTGTCTACAGTAAATGTAAAAATCTTGTTATAATTCATTTCTTTCTTTCTTTTTTTTATGCCTGTAAGTTCTGATGTGAAGTTATCACAGTTTTACTACTATTATCTACTGTAGTAACCGTGGTGTTTTAGTAGAAACTATGATTAACTGTTTGTGCATTGATCCATCATTTCTGAAGATTCCCTAATGTCTCATTATATCACTGTTACGTATATGATCATCCAGCAGAAAGACATTAGGATACAGTCAAGACCTCATAGCTACAGTGTAGCGTTTCCCTCAAACTAAAGAGAGGCTTTATAGTGAAAGAAGATGTGCTGAAGCCATTAACACCAAAATTCCCAAATATCAAGAGCGAGGAATAACAATCGAGGGACGAGTGTGTCCCTTCAGGCAAAAGACTTGATGCAAGAATCTGTATAGCCAAATAATTATTACCATGAGAACTTATGTTACCATAATAATGGGGCGTTTGGTGCTTTCATGTGGTTCGCCCCCTGACAAAATAAGCCTAATCTGTCCCTCTATGTCCGCTCCAAGTTCACTCCCAACTCCCACACAATGAACGGATTCCAGTAAAACCGTTCCTCCGAACATTTCTGCACTATAAACAGTTATCTATCTAGGCCTGAGCTGCACCGCTGCCCTGCGCTATGCTGCTGCTGCTGCTCTCTTGGCTGCAGTTGAAATAGAATCTGAATTTGGCCTGCAAGATTTCAAAGGGCCAGTTTTTCTCATTTTCATCTCGCTAGAGCTTCATTAAACAGTCCGTCTTCTCTCTCCATGCTCCTCTGTTCTTTTTCAGTTTTCAGTTTTGTTTGGACAACAAAATTGATAACCATCTAAATCTGTTCATTATTAAAAACCAATAATGCATTACATGGGATTTTGATTTGACTTTTTTATGGTCTTGACATATAATCATAAATGTTGCATAAGATTACAGAATGCAGATAAACATGCAAAGTAATTTGGCAAAAAAATCATGTTTTGCTTAAGACTTTCTCAAAAACAGTTTAAGGTGTTGACATAACACACTGTTGCTTATGCATGATCAGTGAAATCATGTAAAGTTTTTCAGTAGCATGTCATTAGCTCAGTTATTCATATAAAATTAAAATAGTGAAACCAGTGCTGTATGTCAGGCCTGTGTTCCTGTCTCTTGTGTTTTGTTCCCCAAGTTCTAGTTCTCCCTCGTGTTTCCTTATGCCCATATTTGGTTTGGTTTCCTGTTCTCGCTGTCTCATTATTAGTTGATTCCTCGCACCTGTCTGTCACTCGTTAAGTTTAGTTTAAATGTGTAGTCTGCCTCATGTTTTCTTGTCGAGTCTTAAACGTCATTCCATGTGTGTCTCCTGCGCTCCCTATGTTAGTGTTCCTTTTCATTTGGTTTGTTTATTAAAAGTCAAGTTTTGAAAGTCATCTCCTCGTTTCCCTCCTACGCACCGTGACAGAAGACTCGACCACAAAAACATGACTGCAGCTGAGGACGTGCTGTGGGGTTTGCGGCAGGGCGGTCTGAGGTTGGAGCGATATGTGGAGGGTTTTCTCAAGCTCTCTAACCGGGTGAGCTGGCACGACGCCGCTCTAGGTGCGTGCTTCCTGCTGGGGTTGGATGATGAGATAATCCGCTGCGATCTTCCTACGTGTGACTTTCCCCTGATCGAGCTGATTAATCTCGTGCTGTTCCTAAATGGTTCAGACTTCGAAGTTGAAGAAGTAAAGAAACTTCCCAAGCAATTCCCCGTTGTCCTCCGAAGCTCCAGCCCGCCGGCCGATCCGATTTCAGGCCTGCCAGCCGCTACGAAGTCAAGCCCGCCGGCAGCGGCTCTCTCCAGCCCGCCGGCCACTCCGAACATAGGCCTGCCGGCCGCACCGTTGTCAAGCCCGCCGGCCGCTGTGAAGTCCAGCCCGCCGGCCGCCATTGATGCAAACCCGCCAGACACCGAACGGCTACCCAGTTCACCCGTAACCAAAGGAGGAGGACGAAGAGAAAAGGACTGTTCTCTGCCTTCATCCTAGCCCCAGAGCTCGCTCCAGTGTCGGCTCCAGCCCCAGAGCTCGCTCCAGTGTCGGCTCCAGCCCGAGTATAGCCCACGGAGGGCTCCTGTTCCCGAGTATAGCCCAAGGAGGGCTCCTGTTCCCGAGTTTAGCCCAGGAAGGACTCCTGATCCCCAGTTAAGCCCAGGGACGGCTCCTAATTCCTCGTTTAGCCCAGGAAGAGCTCCTGATCCCCAGTTAAGCCCGGGGAGGGCTCCTGATTCCTCGTTTAGCCCAGGACGGGCTCCTGATCCCCAGTTCAGCCCTGGAAGGGCTCCGGATCTCCAGTTAAGCCCAGGGAGGGCTCCTGATCCCCCGTTGAGCCCAGAGAGGGCTCCTGATCCCCCGTTGAGCCTCCTGGGCTGGGCCCGAGTCCCCTGATCCGCCATGGCCGCCTGAGTTCCCTGCTCCGCCATGGCCTCCGAGTCTGCCTGCTTTCGCCATGGTGCCCCGAACTGCCAGATCCGCCATGGCGCCCCGAACTGCTGTTCCGTTGTCTTGGCCAATCCGTCATGGCTGACTGAGTGTTTTCAGCTCTTTATGTGTGTAACAACTGAAACAACTCCACACAAAAGGCCTCCAACATGCCTTTTTGCATGACAGAGGAGACGGTACAGAGTGCCGGAGTCTGGCCCGGGCTTTTATGGAGTAGACATGACTCTACTGTCCTTTGTGGAGCTTTCAAAGAGGGTTTGGGATCATGGCCGATTGGAGTGTGGTGTTTTTACGAGCGTTTTGAAGTGGTGACCCCTGCTTTGAGCTGCTCGGTTTTGTCACTAAGGCTCTAATGCTCTCTGTGTTCAGGGTCAGAATTAGAAATCACTCCTTTGGATCTGACCGCTGCTTTTCCTGTACTCTCCCAAACGGTGACTACGATGTGTACGTCATAAACATTATAAGCACATGCTGAAATAGAAGCTGTGTTCAGAATGGAATACTAACATTGTACATTTTAAAAAATAATACTATGTGCAACAGTATGCAACAGTATACTGTACAGTGGCATGCGAATGTTTGGGAACCCCTTGCAGAATCTGTGAAAATGTGAATAATTTTAACAAAATAAGAGAGATCATACAAAATGCATGTTATTTTTTTTAAATGTAAGATATTTTACATAAAAGATGTTTACATTTAGTCCACAAGAAAAAAATAGCTGAAATTATTAAAATAACCCCATTCAAAAGTTTGGGAAATTACACTGTGAATAGCATTGATTAGATTTGCTGATATATCTCCTTTGTTTAACTGGATTTAATTTCTTTCTTAATGCCTAAACCATACTTGGAGTGTATGATCAAAAGCGCCAGTTCGATCAGAGTTTTATCAGTATGAATGAGTTAAATATGAAGGTTCTGACAGGATAGATACTGAAATTATGTGCAAGTGTGGAAACGATATCAGCTGCTAAAAGCTTCTTATAGCCTAATAAAGGAAACAACCTTTCCAGACCTGCATGTGTCATGTGTTTCCCACAGTCTGCTGATTATTATGAATACAGTGTGACATGCATTTACAATGTCATAATCTGAAAACATACTCAGTACTTTACTGAAATAAATACTGACCTTTAGAAACATGGTTTTCTCTACCCAGTCTCATGGCAAATATGTACCTGGGGGCACATTTTAATCGCGATCTCCTGCTCTCTTGTTATGAGTGAGTTTCAGATTGACACAAGGTTCAGCTGATTAGGAGCATAATGGAGTCTAACTTGATCTATCAGTCAGGGATTGTAGTGCAATTACTATGTGTGTTTCTCAACGCAAAACCTTCAGTTTGCTCAGTGTTCCGAGTCCAGAGTGTTAACTGCTGTTAATGAGAGTCTAATTAATGACTAACTAAGTCCAGACATATGTATAGCATTACTGATAAGACAGAGAGAGAGAGAGAAAAGAATGGTTCAGGAAAGAATGGTTTGCACAGCCTGTGTGTGTTTGGATGGTAAGAATAAGCGTGTCACACACTGACATTGTTGCCAAGTCGCACACTTCAAAGGCGGATTATGAAAGCTGAAGGGCTTGAGACAAAAAAAGAGCAGAAAGAAACATCAAAGTGTGGCACGTTTGAATGCAATAATTTCAAAACAGTTGTTCTGATTGCACTGTCTGCTATCAGATGTCTCTGTTGCTCATATTGCTTAAGATGAAACTCTTGTTTGTCAAGTCTCCTAAAGTCACACTTTCTGCACCCGAAAGCTTTAGAAAGACTGCTTATGAAAACCTTTCTTCTGTCTTTAATCGACTGTGCTACATACGTCTGTAAGGCCCAAAATAGTGCTGTCAGAGTACGTGTTACCTCTGTATGACTTTTTCATTCTTCGTATTTGCCCAGCTCATAGCAAACTTCTGAAAACATATAAAGCATGCAAGACTTGTTGATGGCATGTGCTTCTGTAGAAGCCACAAGTCAGTATAAATTCAACTTTTGGTAACACTTTAGTTTAGGTAACAAATTCTCACTATGAACTAGTTGCTCAGTAGCATGCCCATATTTTAGATCCCTTAATCCTACCACATACCTAAACCTAACCACTTTAATAACTATTAATAAGCAGAAAATTGGGTGTTTATTGAGGTAAAAGTTAATAGTTAATTGAAGTTTTGTTTTAATGCCTATGGAGAGAATGAATGGGTAACAAACTTCTAGAACAAAGGCCTCTGCTCACATTGAGTGTGAAAGTGGCTGTTTGACCTCTTTTATGTTTCATCTTCAAAGGCTCTATGCAAATGCTGCAGAAGTTGTCTTCTAGAGCGTTTGGTTCACACTGATCCCCTCTCAGTAATCTTTTTTTCCCATAAATACCAGACATTGTCATTGTCACAATGCATTCTGGTATTGCTGTATTGATGAAGCATGCCTTAGAATGTGGCAAAAAAAAAAAGGTGTCCTGAAATGCAGCCTACTGTTTGTAAAGGCCTTCACATTCAAAGCACGTCTATGATGCCTTAAAATGTTCCCTAGGTAGGCTGCTGTCTTGCTGTTGAAACAGAGTGACTGCGTATTTTTGATGTACTGCTGTTAACCTTTTTTTTTTTTTTTTCCTCTGTCTGATTGGCAGTAGCATGTGCTCCTACAACTAGTTTTTATGCAGATATGACTGTGGACGTCCTTTCAGATACGTACCTGTGTTCAAAGCCATTCAGCCACATTGTGACTCACCTTGGTGCAGTTGTGTTCCTGCACACAGATTGCAAGGAAGGACGCGTATGCTGGTCTGGTTTCAACCCCCTGCTTAAACCCAGCAGTCCCATCATGCACAGCTGCTGTTTAAGCCTGGCTTTGCTCTCGAATTCTGCTGCCATGCCTGGCTGTGACATCAACAATAGCTCCCCACCTCCAGTGTCAAAACCGCAGCACTTTGATCAGTGCCTCCATCACCGCAGGAGCCCTGCCATGCTGCACTCTTGCTCTGACATCACTCACGCAGCATGCGACAAATGCTCGCAGAGCCTAATGCATCCAGGCCGCATGTGGCATGTGTCATTCTGATGCCGGCTTCTCTATTTATAACATACAGGAACACAACATGAAGATATGTCCATGCTTTGTTGTCACTGCCAGCTTTAAGTTCATTAGCCTGCTCATCTGATCTAGTCTAGAATGGAAGTGTGATTTCCTCAGCCAAGCATACCTGCCTGTAACTTTCTAGTAATCCTGAAGACCTTGATTGGATTGTTCAAGTGTGTTTGATTAGGGTTGGAGCTAAACTCTGCATAAAAGTGGATCTCGAGGGCCAGAGTTGGGATTCCCTGTGTTATGGTGTTTTGAGTCATAGTCATAATATAACTAGTATATACAAAATACTGTATAAGTACCATTACGAATATATAAAGATTCAATGTACAGCATTCATAAATTGAACAAGAATATAAAAAAGCAAAAACACACCTGATGCACATTCTTTATTCATTATTTTGTAGAAGTAGTTAAAAATATTTTTTGTAGATCCGTTTTGCTCCAACAAAAGTGACTTGAATGCATCTGCTGTCGTAATTACAACACTCTGAAAAAATATTAGCTTAAAAAAAAAGTATTCAACCGTTTGCATCAACTTTTTGAGTAATCCAATGAAACTTCCAATGAAATTATGTTCAACCAAGACACTACACTGAGTTAGAAGAACTTAATTTGTAACATAAACATATTTTTAAGTTGATTACTCAAAAAAAAAAAAAAGAACTTCAGCTTATGGATTTGTGGTCCTGGAACCAATTTATGTTATCTTTTTTTTAACACTTTATTTTAAGGACCAATTCTCACTATTAACTAGTTGCTTATTAGCATGCGTATTACTAGCATATTGTTTATTAGTGCTTATAAAGCACATATTAATGCCTTATTCTACATGACCATATTTTAGATCCCTTAATCCTACCCAATACCTAAACTAACAACCACATTACTATTACTATTAACTTATTTACTATTATAACTATTAATAAGCAGTAATTAGGAGTTTATTGAGGTAAAAGTCGTAGTTAATAGTGAGAATTGGTCCCCAAAATAAAGTGTGACCTTTTTTCAGTTCAAATACACAGCTATCATAGCACATGTTAAATGTAACTTATTTAGCATGTGTATTTGATGAACAAGTAAGATGTTACTGGCATTAGCGCAGTCATTGCCCATAGAGTCAATATAGTGTTACTTTCATGTGGTTTACTCTTCAGCACAATGTTAACCACAAAAACATTACAGCATAACAAAACAGAAACACTTTCAAATGTCAAACATAACAGTATTAAACACTAACAGGTCTTTCCCTTCACTAAAAAACACTTCTTACTCTTCTTATCCAGTCCTATGCAAAGCATGCTGGGAACTAGAAATCCACTACCCAGTTTTCAGAGTTAACAAGACAATTTTATTGAGTTACTACAACTTAATTTTTTTAGAAATTCAATTAACGCAGAAATTTGAGTTTAAATTACACACAGTATTAAGTTAATGTGATTATCAACTTTATTGTGTAAAATGAACTCAACAAAATAATGTTTGCAACTTAAAAGGTTTAATTAAATTAGAATTTTTAACTTGCAACCATGCATTTATTTAAGTTCTGGTAACAGTTTGTTTTATTTTAATTTCCCTTCTGCTTCGTTAGTCATTATCATTCTAGCCATTCCAGTTACCTGCTTTGTTTTTCTGTGTTTTACTTTTTTTTTTTTTTTTTCCTCTGTCTGATTGGCAGTAGCATGTGCTCCTACAACTAGTTTTTATGCAGATATGACTGTGGACGTCCTTTCAGATACGTACCTGTGTTCAAAGCCATTCAGCCACATTGTGACTCACCTTGGTGCAGTTGTGTTCCTGCACACAGATTGCAAGGAAGGACGCGTATGCTGGTCTGGTTTCAACCCCCTGCTTAAACCCAGCAGTCCCATCATGCACAGCTGCTGTTTAAGCCTGGCTTTGCTCTCGAATTCTGCTGCCATGCCTGGCTGTGACATCAACAATAGCTCCCCACCTCCAGTGTCAAACCGCAGCACTTTGATCAGTGCCTCCATCACCGCAGGAGCCCTGCCATGCTGCACTCTTGCTCTGACATCACTCACGCAGCATGCGACAAATGCTCGCAGAGCCTAATGCATCCAGGCCGCATGTGGCATGTGTCATTCTGATGCCGGCTTCTCTATTTATAACATACAGGAACACAACATGAAGATATGTCCATGCTTTGTTGTCACTGCCAGCTTTAAGTTCATTAGCCTGCTCATCTGATCTAGTCTAGAATGGAAGTGTGATTTCCTCAGCCAAGCATACCTGCCTGTAACTTTCTAGTAATCCTGAAGACCTTGATTGGATTGTTCAAGTGTGTTTGATTAGGGTTGGAGCTAAACTCTGCATAAAAGTGGATCTCGAGGGCCAGAGTTGGGATTCCCTGTGTTATGGTGTTTTGAGTCATAGTCATAATATAACTAGTATATACAAAATACTGTATAAGTACCATTACGAATATATAAAGATTCAATGTACAGCATTCATAAATTGAACAAGAATATAAAAAAGCAAAAACACACCTGATGCACATTCTTTATTCATTATTTTGTAGAAGTAGTTAAAAATATTTTTTGTAGATCCGTTTTGCTCCAACAAAAGTGACTTGAATGCATCTGCTGTCGTAATTACAACACTCTGAAAAAATATTAGCTTAAAAAAAAAGTATTCAACCGTTTGCATCAACTTTTTGAGTAATCCAATGAAACTTCCAATGAAATTATGTTCAACCAAGACACTACACTGAGTTAGAAGAACTTAATTTGTAACATAAACATATTTTTAAGTTGATTACTCAAAAAAAAAAAAAAGAACTTCAGCTTATGGATTTGTGGTCCTGGAACCAATTTATGTTATCTTTTTTTTAACACTTTAATTTAAGGACCAATTCTCACTATTAACTAGTTGCTTATTAGCATGCGTATTACTAGCATATTGTTTATTAGTGCTTATAAAGCACATATTAATGCCTTATTCTACATGACCATATTTTAGATCCCTTAATCCTACCCAATACCTAAACTAACAACCACATTACTATTACTATTAACTTATTTACTATTATAACTATTAATAAGCAGTAATTAGGAGTTTATTGAGGTAAAAGTCGTAGTTAATAGTGAGAATTGGTCCCCAAAATAAAGTGTGACCTTTTTTCAGTTCAAATACACAGCTATCATAGCACATGTTAAATGTAACTTATTTAGCATGTGTATTTGATGAACAAGTAAGATGTTACTGGCATTAGCGCAGTCATTGCCCATAGAGTCAATATAGTGTTACTTTCATGTGGTTTACTCTTCAGCACAATGTTAACCACAAAAACATTACAGCATAACAAAACAGAAACACTTTCAAATGTCAAACATAACAGTATTAAACACTAACAGGTCTTTCCCTTCACTAAAAAACACTTCTTACTCTTCTTATCCAGTCCTATGCAAAGCATGCTGGGAACTAGAAATCCACTACCCAGTTTTCAGAGTTAACAAGACAATTTTATTGAGTTACTACAACTTAATTTTTTTAGAAATTCAATTAACGCAGAAATTTGAGTTTAAATTACACACAGTATTAAGTTAATGTGATTATCAACTTTATTGTGTAAAATGAACTCAACAAAATAATGTTTGCAACTTAAAAGGTTTAATTAAATTAGAATTTTTAACTTGCAACCATGCATTTATTTAAGTTCTGGTAACAGGTCCCCTGAATCATTTTTAGAGTGAAATTCCCAACTTGTAAAAACAAACTTCCCAGGAGGACTTGAATGAACTTTTTTTCTACCTAATTTGACAAGATTGTACCAAATGAATCTGAACCAAACATACTGTATGAAATACAAAATACTACATGAGTATTATTTTGTACTTCGATACAGTCTGTGACCCTATTGCTGCCCAATTTTGAGACTTGGCACACTGGTTGAGAACCGCTGTCCTGCTATATCCTGAGGTTTAGTCTCAAGGTCATGAACTCAATAATGACAAATCAGCACTTGTGAGGTTTAAACCTACAACCTTGCAGTCACCAGCCCAGATTTTTAACCACTAGACTACACCACCCCATCCTATCCCTGCCCATCCTGCATCATGTCCCAGTCCAGAAGAGCTGCTGTGGTATAGTGTAGTGGTTAAAGCTCTGGGGCCGGATTCATGAAACATTCTTAAGAAGAAATTTCTTCTTAACTGCCATTTTCTTATTCTTTTCTAAACTAAGAAAAAAAGTTAAGAATATTTTGTATTCTCAAAAATTATTCTTAAGAATATTCTTATCTTTTTCCTTAAGATTGTTCTTCAAATTCTTGAAAAGAATCTTCGGTCACACTTTATTTTAAGGTCCAATTCTCACTATTAACAAACCGCTACAACTTTTCCCTCAATAAACTCCTAATTTACTGCTTATTAATAGTTAGTAAGGTAGTTGTTAAGTTTGGGTATTGGGTAGGATTTGGGATGTAGAATATGGTCATGTACAATAAATGCTTTATAAGTACTAATAAACAGCCAATATGTTAAAAATAGCGATGCTAATAAACAATTAGTTAATAGTGAGAATTGGTCCCTATTAGGGGTGACCCCGAATAGTCGAAGATTCAATGCTTCGATAGGAGGAGCCTGATTCGACTACCAATCTCGCAGTCGAATATTCGCGGGGTGTTATGATCATGCCATTTTGGCTATATGGGGGTGCTCAAATGTCTGATTTCACATAGAACTATTGGATTTTTTCGATCAGGTAGGGTACAAGTGATTTCAAAACATTTCAGCCGGTTTATATATATCGTGTATATATTATTTATCTCGTATGAAGGATCTCCATTTGAGACGTCACTCTCTGTCAATTTGTACCACTAAATGTGTGTGTGTGGGTGTACATGAGAGAGGCTCAGGGCTCCTACAAGCCCAATTACTCCAAAACAAGAAAAAAACATGATGAAATGAACAACAGACATCCTGGCCTGGGGCCATTGCCTACACTGGATGACTAATAGCATTTAATGACGGAGTGTTTGACTGGTGTCATGTTAATGAACAAATGATTGGTGCTTTTTGGTCACAAACAAGTCGGGGTGTTAAAAAAACACAGTTGGTTTGAACTTGAGTCTCCATGCAGACGAAAGTTATGTGACGAAGCAACAGCTGGCTTCCTACTCTTATGAATACGCTCATATGCCAAAAAACCTCTCTGTATTACTCCCATCGCTTCCTGCTTCCCAAACGTACCCAGCAGATCCAGCAGATCTCCCCTGCCTCAGCCAAACGTCCATTATTTACACTTGTTCAGGATTTAAACTGTGAGCCGCCCAATTTTGAGACTTGGCACACTGGTTGAGAACCGCTGTCCTGCTATATCCTGAGGTTTAGTCTCAAGGTCATGAACTCAATAATGACAAATCAGCACTTGTGAGGTTTAAACCTACAACCTTGCAGTCACCAGCCCAGATTTTTAACCACTAGACTACACCACCCCATCCTATCCCTGCCCATCCTGCATCATGTCCCAGTCCAGAAGAGCTGCTGTGGTATAGTGTAGTGGTTAAAGCTCTGGGGCCGGATTCATGAAACATTCTTAAGAAGAAATTTCTTCTTAACTGCCATTTTCTTATTCTTTTCTAAACTAAGAAAAAAAGTTAAGAATATTTTGTATTCTCAAAAATTATTCTTAAGAATATTCTTATCTTTTTCCTTAAGATTGTTCTTCAAATTCTTGAAAAGAATCTTCGGTCACACTTTATTTTAAGGTCCAATTCTCACTATTAACAAACCGCTACAACTTTTCCCTCAATAAACTCCTAATTTACTGCTTATTAATAGTTAGTAAGGTAGTTGTTAAGTTTGGGTATTGGGTAGGATTTGGGATGTAGAATATGGTCATGTACAATAAATGCTTTATAAGTACTAATAAACAGCCAATATGTTAAAAATAGCGATGCTAATAAACAATTAGTTAATAGTGAGAATTGGTCCCTATTAGGGGTGACCCCGAATAGTCGAAGATTCAATGCTTCGATAGGAGGAGCCTGATTCGACTACCAATCTCGCAGTCGAATATTCGCGGGGTGTTATGATCATGCCATTTTGGCTATATGGGGGTGCTCAAATGTCTGATTTCACATAGAACTATTGGATTTTTTCGATCAGGTAGGGTACAAGTGATTTCAAAACATTTCAGCCGGTTTATATATATCGTGTATATATTATTTATCTCGTATAAGATGTATTTGGTTGAGTTGCGCTGCAGTAAAGCGCATCATTGTAGTACTTCAGTGATTATCTCTTCAGCGTGCAGCGCGAGCAGGACAAACAACAATGCAGAATATTAATAACTATGACTGGGACTGTCATATACATAACAATTATAATGAGAACACTATTATAATAAAATGCTGTGAATTTTTAGAGTTTAGTTGCCGTGTTTCTGCACATTGTTGCGTGAAGAACGCGTCCACAAAAGGAGTTCATTCAGAGACTTGTTGACACGTTGGTGCATTCGGGGCATTCTGTGCAGATAGCCTATAAGTAAAAAAAATAAAACATTATTTACCCCGTTTGTATCTGCGAGGCGTCCGTTACACATTTTCCCTGTGTGTTAACGTAATTATGACTGTCGAATATCTGACTTGACTCTTGGTAATGTATTTTGCCCCGCCCCCAAATCATATGATTCGACTATAAGTCGAATATCGGCAAGATTCGAAAATTCCGATTCGACTATGAAAATCCTTAGTCGGGGACACCCCTAGTCCCTATATTAAAGTGTTACCGAATTTTATTAAAAATCATCGTAAATAACATCGTAGGATAACCTCAGACTTGTCTTAAATCCCTAATGGTAAAAATGATTTAATGAATTTATTGGGTTATTTCAAAGTAATTGTTATATTTAATCATTACAACAACACTAGCTACATATAATACATAGTAGGACTATTAATATCGATGTGCACGAGTTTTCTGAAGTGACACACCAATGACTGATAATGTAAAAAATGATCGTTCATGATTATGTGTGACGCAGCTGAATTTGAAATTCATTCACAACTCTACAAAAACAAGTCAAACAGGGAGCTTGTTTTTAAATACGACATAATCTTTAGTAGTATTACTAATTATAATTATTAACGCTTATAAAAAAACGCAAATTATAAACGCAACACTTTTGTTTTTGCCCCCATTTTTCATGAGCTGAACTCAAAGATCTAAGACTTTTTCTATGTACACAAAAGGCATATTTCTCTCAAATATTGTTCACAAATCTGTCTAAATCTGTGTTAGTGAGCACTTCTCCTTTGCCGAGATAATCCATCCACCTCACAGGTGTGGCATATCAAGACGCTGATTAGATAGCATGATTATTGCACAGGTGTGCCTTAGGCTGGCCACAATAAAAGGCCACTCTAAAATGTGCAGTTTTACTGTATTGGGGGGTCCGAAAACCAGTCAGTATCTGGGTGTGACCACCATTTGCCTCACGCAGTACAACACATCTCCTTCGCATAGAGTTGATCAGGCTTGTGGAATGTTGGTCCACTCCTCTTCAATGGCTGTGCGAAGTTGCTGGATATTGGCAGGAACTGGAACACGCTGTCGTATACGCCGATCCAGAACATCCCAAACATGCTCAATGGGTGACATGTCCGGTGAGTATGCTGGCCATGCAAGAACTGGGATGTTTTCAGCTTCCAGGAATTGTGTACAGATCCTTGCAACATGGGGCCGTGCATTATCATGCTGCAACATGAGGTGATGGTCGTGGATGAATGGCACAACAATGGGCCTCAGGATCTCGTCACGGTATCTCTGTGCATTCAAAATGCCATCAATAAAATGCACCTGTGTTCGTTGTCCATAACATACGCCTGCCCATACCATAACCCCACCGCCACCATGGGCCACTCGATCCACAACGTTGACATCAGCAAACCGCTCACCCACACGACGCCATACACGCTGTCTGCCATCTGCCCTGTACAGTGAAAACCGGGATTCATCCGTGAAGAGAACACCTCTCCAAAGTGCCAGACGCCATCGAATGTGAGCATTTGCCCACTCAAGTCGGTTACGACGACGAACTGCAGTCAGGTCGAGACCCCGATGAGGACGACGAGCATGCAGATGAGCTTCCCTGAGACGGTTTCTGACAGTTTGTGCAGAAATTCTTTGGTTATGCAAACCGATTGTTGCAGCAGCTGTCCGGGTGGCTGGTCTCAGACGATCTTGGAGGTGAAGATGCTGGATGTGGAGGTCCTGGGCTGGTGTGGTTACACGTGGTCTGCGGTTGTGAGGCCGGTTGGATGTACTGCCAAATTCTCTGAAACGCCTTTGGAGACAGCTTATGGTAGAGAAATGAACATTAAATTCACGGGCAACAGCTCTGGTGGACATTCCTGCAGTCAGCATGCCAATTGCACGCTCCCTCAAAACTTGCGACATCTGTGGCATTGTGCTGTGTGATAAAACTGCACATTTTAGAGTGGCCTTTTATTGTGGCCAGCCTAAGGCACACCTGTGCAATAATCATGCTGTCTAATCAGCATCTTGATATGCCACACCTGTGAGGTGGATGGATTATCTCGGCAAAGGAGAAGTGCTCACTAACACAGATTTAAACAGATTTGTGAACAATATTTGAGAGAAACAGGCCTTCTGTGTACACAGAAAAAGTCTTAGATCTTTGAGTTCAGCTCATGAAAAATGGGGGCAAAAACAAAAGTGTTGCGTTTATAATTTTGTACAGTGTAGTTAATATCAGTAATATGCAGCATGCACGATACAAGGAAATGGTCATGTTCATTAAATCTAGCGTATGATTAAAACGATGAGTGGGCCCGGTGACGTTTTGCTTGACTCCAAAAGAGTTTATTAGGTCAGTAAACGCAAGTCCTAATGCATCATTTGTATTATCAACGTGAATGTTAAAATCTCCGACAATTAGCGCTTTATCAACAGTAACCAATAGGTCTGAGAAGAAATCTGCAAATTCTTTTAGGAAATCTGTATACGGCCCTGGTGGTCTATACACAGTAGCCAGAGCAAGAGATACAATAGATTTATTTTGCATATCTGACAGTGTAACATTAAGAAATCCAAGAAACTCATTTGCATTTCTACTTTTTGTAATTATAGTTTGATAAAGTAGTTGGGTTCTAAACAGGTTCTTCTATTTAAACTTTTAATACAGGAAAAAGCCAGGACTGCAAAGGAAATCCGATATCATGCAAATGATAGTTTTAATCTTTTTTATAAGGACTGTGATTCAAGTTAATTCAGCAAGAAGTACAAGCAGCACAAAAGACACGGATTACACAACCAGTCTTTATTTTCTGCATCAAAGATGATGCATAGTCACATAATGTTATAATGTTTCAAATCACTCTTCATTGATCAGTTTGTATTTTAAGTACTAGATATTGGTTGGAGGCTTGAGCATTTTAAACTCTAAAGGGATCACATCTGATCTTTGTCTGTGCTACCAGACCCATTAAAAGCCATTTTTAATCTCTCTGTTTTGTCTTCTTCCTGAACATCTTTGATGGTGGTACACCATAAGAAATCACTTTGAAGTCAACAAGCACCACACATGTAATTGGAAGATGAATAGTAAAAGACATATCTAATGAGCCGATCTAACAACACCATCAATAATGCTACAAGGGCAACTTGAACTGAGAAGTAATTCCTCCACAGAATTTATCAGACTTGAATTTATTTCTGTGACGGGCATGACATGATAATTCTCCAGTCCTGATGAGGCTAATTTTTTAGCTTTTAATTTTTTGAGCAATGTAAGGTTTTTAGGATATGCTGCAAGAAACTAAAAAATGAAGAATGTTATGTAAAAAGTGTTTAATCAGGATGTCAAATATTTCTCAATTCTTGACAGGCCATTTTGCCTTTTTATATGCAGTTTTACTGATAAAAGACCTTTCACTGGGAGTCAGTTCAAGCTTGTCAAGGTATAAAACTGTCAGAAAGCGTATCAATGCCTTTTTGTTTGTCACTATAGTACTTTCAGTGGTTATTTTCCATCATCTTCCCACAAGGCATATATTCTGTATCAAATGAATAGCACCTCATTTATGTTATTTGCTGACTTAAGGGATGTCCATTTAGCGAACTGTACACACAGGAAGCACAACACCATTAACCCAGGTATGCAGTGCCAAAGGTTCTTCTCAAACCCATTAACTCTACATATTACTGTTCATATATCTCCAGTATAGGAGCCACTGACATTTTCATTTATCCCAGACATAATGCATGCAAAATATCAGGGGTCAGGGGTGTAAAGTTCATTCTAATGTTTATTTATAAGTATATACTGTGTCAGTTTGGGAGGAGAATGCGCCTGTATTACAGGTTAGTAATAGAATGAATGGAAATATGAGCAAAGCTGAGGTTGCACCTCTTATGTGACCCAATGTTCTTTTCCTTCATCAAAATACATGTTTGATCTCGCCAGGATCCTTTCATGCTGTGTTTTCCAATTTTCCAATATCTAAAAGAGAAGATATTGCTTGATTCGCACTCGCAAGCCTGTTGCAAAGATGATGGGTTATTAACAATGTCACAATCTTGATTCAAAGCATGATTTTTCTGTCCATATAAAATTATGTTCAGAAAAATGGTTAATGGCTAAATATTGGTAATTGTTTGCACGACTGACTTTTTAACAACAACTTTGCAGTAAGGTTGCGGCAGGCATCATATCCTAATACTTCTGACAAGATATCCATTTCCTTTCCAATACGTGAATATATGTAATTTGAAAACTAATACTAGTATGTGAACTAAAGATTTAACCCTTAAATGCATGAATGTTTCGCCAATCATTATTACATATTCGGGTCTTTAGCGACCCGGACCAATATATCCAGCACGGATGGATCTCTAACTGCTGCAATAGCAAAAAACTCTCGATATTTTAAGAAGAATTACAGAAGAATAAAATAAAGCATATTTCGTTACCTTTTGAAACTTAAAAGGGTTCAATTTGAGCAGATGATTTTACCATC
>NW_015643184.1:303647-327367 GCF_001515625.1 Sinocyclocheilus rhinocerous | reverse complement strand
ATCAGGTAGGGTACAAGTGATTTCAAAACATTTCAGCCGGTTTATATATATCGTGTATATATTATTTATCTCATATAAGATGCATTTGGTTGAGTTGCGCTGCAGTAAAGCGCATCATTGTAGTACTTCAGTGATTATCTCTTCAGCGTGCAGCGCGAGCAGGACAAACAACAATGCAGAATATTAATAACTATGACTGGGACTGTCATATACATAACAATTATAATGAGAACACTATTATAATAAAATGCTGTGAATTTTTAGAGTTTAGTTGCCGTGTTTCTGCACATTGTTGCGTGAAGAACGCGTCCACAAAAGGAGTTCATTCAGAGACTTGTTGACACGTTGGTGCATTCGGGGCATTCTGTGCAGATAGCCTATAAGTAAAAAAAATAAAACATTATTTACCCCGTTTGTATCTGCGAGGCGTCCGTTACACATTTTCCCTGTGTGTTAACGTAATTATGACTGTCGAATATCTGACTTGACTCTTGGTAATGTATTTTGCCCCGCCCCCAAATCATATGATTCGACTATAAGTCGAATATCGGCAAGATTCGAAAATTCCGATTCGACTATGAAAATCCTTAGTCGGGGACACCCCTAGTCCCTATATTAAAGTGTTACCGAATTTTATTAAAAATCATCGTAAATAACATCGTAGGATAACCTCAGACTTGTCTTAAATCCCTAATGGTAAAAATGATTTAATGAATTTATTGGGTTATTTCAAAGTAATTGTTATATTTAATCATTACAACAACACTAGCTACATATAATACATAGTAGGACTATTAATATCGATGTGCACGAGTTTTCTGAAGTGACACACCAATGACTGATAATGTAAAAAATGATCGTTCATGATTATGTGTGACGCAGCTGAATTTGAAATTCATTCACAACTCTACAAAAACAAGTCAAACAGGGAGCTTGTTTTTAAATACGACATAATCTTTAGTAGTATTACTAATTATAATTATTAACGCTTATAAAAAAACGCAAATTATAAACGCAACACTTTTGTTTTTGCCCCCATTTTTCATGAGCTGAACTCAAAGATCTAAGACTTTTTCTATGTACACAAAAGGCATATTTCTCTCAAATATTGTTCACAATGCTGTCTAATCAGCATCTTGATATGCCACACCTGTGAGGTGGATGGATTATCTCGGCAAAGGAGAAGTGCTCACTAACACAGATTTAGACAGATTTATTTGTGAACAATATTTGAGAGAAATAGGCCTGTTGTGTACATAGAAAAAGTCTTTGAGTTCAGCTCATGAAAAATGGGGGCAAAAACAAAAGCATTGCGTTTATAATTTTGTTCAGTGTATTTGAGAACTTCTTAAGAATTTTTCAAGAATTGCACTTAGGAACATTCCTACGACCTTCTTGGAATTTATTTCAAGAAATGTATTATTTCCTAAGAAGATTTTTTGAATCCGGCCTCTGGACTAGTTACTGAAAGGTTGCAAGAGCCACTGAACCCTAGGAACCTCTCGGGGGCAAGCAGTTTTAAGCTTCTGTGAGAAGCAATGAGTTTTGTTCCTGTGGATGATGAGACAGGTGAAAAATAGCACACACTTTGTAGGAGGAATCGAGCCACTTAGATTGGAGCAGCTGCCCAGATCACACTAGCAGCTACATATAAATGCACTGGAAACCACCAAATACATTATAGCATTCCCAGAGCAATGCACTGCTAAACTGCTCAGAACATCCTAGCAACTCTCTTGCTACACGCTGGCAACTATTCAGATCAAGGTTATTATAGTTTTGCATTTTTTAATTCGTTTTATTTTAATATTGTTTTCAAATTTGCAATAAAATTTAGTTTCGTTTCCTATACACTGCAGAGTTTAAGGAGAGACAATGGCACTTAACAGTATAAAGTCATATCTAAATATGTTCTTTTCAGTTATGAAGAATTAAGTAGTTTATGCACATTTGTTCAAAACAGACTGGCAGATTGTTCACAAGATGTAGGCAAAAGTTTGTATTGTATACAGGAAGGATGAGCGTTCTTATCATTCTTCTGTTGCGCTGCTTGTCTATTTTTCTTCAAAGCACCAACTTAAAATGCCTATTTTGGTTTAATTACGAAAACGATTATTTATTTTTGATAATTATTATTTTATTTCAGTTAGTTTTGCAATAACTGTTGTTAGTTTCATTTCGTTTTAGTTTTTCATTTATTTAGATTTTTTAATTTATTTCAGTTTACGAAAAAAATGTTTGACCAATCGTTTTCGTCTTAGTTTTAGTTTTCGTTTACGAAAATAACCTTGATTCAGTTCTTGGACCATGGTGTTGAGCTTTGCACAGACAACCACCACTTTTTCTTCAGAATATGTAGAAATCTAGCAATCAGACTGCAGCAGATGTTGAAGCACATGTTGAAATGATACTTTCAATTGCTCAGGTGCGCCCCTCCACTGCTAGTCCTGCCTATAATTGATTCTTTCATGTGTGCTCATGTGTTCATTTGAGGTTGGGAGTTGATGTGTGTATTCTCAAAGCTATCTCAAACACACACACACACACACACACACTTTAAGATGTGTGTGTGAGGCAGCAGCAACATGTTAAAACAGGTCTGATGAGAGAACGCGTCCTGACATGGGTTTTTGAATCCCACTGAAAGTGTGTGTGTGTGTGTGTAGTTTGGGCAAAAACGATTGAAACATTCTATATAAATCTTTTGTGTTCTGCAAAAGAAAGAAACTCATACAGGTTTGGCGTAAAGTGGATAAATAATGAGAGTAAATTATGAAAGTAATTGATATCAGAATTTTCATTTTTGGATGAACTAACCCTTGGACTGTAATGTCACTTATCCATCTTGTTTTTTTTTTGTTTATTTTTTTGTCTGCTCAAGTTCAAGCCCATGGCATCTGGAACAAATGCGTCCTGTTATTCCCTCATTATTTCTCTGACCCTGCCATGACCTCTGAGCTGTGCGTGGCTCTCGTTCAGTGATCTGCCGTCATATGGTTGAGGTTTGACACAGACTCTTACAGCCACAGGAATGATGAGTTAGCAGATCTGGTGAGATTTGAGTCAGATAATCTTTATGAGCTTTGCCTTGGTGAGTGTGTGTGTGTGTGGAGGGGGTTTGGGAAGAGGGTTGCTGATAAATGAGTGGATGAGGCATGGGGCAGATTCCCAGAACCCTTTGAACCCCGTATCACAGGAAGCAGCATGTGATAACGTCCCAATGGCCTGCGTGAGAAAGTCAAACCTTGAAAGTGTAGCTCTCACCCCCACACACATCACCACCAGTCTGGGCTTAACACATTTAGTGTCCATATTTTAAAAAAAATAAAATAATTACATTATCTGAAGAAAATGTGATTTGAAAATATGATGTGATGTGTGATATTTGTGTGTGCAATTGCAGTTGCAAAGGTGTTCAGAGCACCATTGTTGTTGTTTTGTTCTTTTTAATGAAGAAGCAATAAAGGTGTATGTAGCAGATGTAATTAAAATAATTAGTAGTTAAAAGTAATTAAAAAAGAAAAAGCCAACAAACAAGCCCCCACTCTATCAGAACGTCTCCAAGATTCTTGAAGAAACCTATCTGCAAAGCTACCTGAAAAACTATGCGCAGTGTACCAAGGACAAAAAAAGTTTTTGGGTGGTCAAAGGGTGGTCACACCAAATGTTGATTTGATTTAGTTAATAGAAGTTAACTGATAAATTAAATCTACTTATAACATTATTTTTGAAAGCATCCTCACTTTACAGCATTTTTACACAAGTGCCTAAAACTTTTCACAGTACTGTAGCTTTGCAGGAAGGTTTCTTCATGCATCTTGGAGACGTTGCCACAGTTCTTCTGGATTTAGTCTGTCTGAGTTTGTTCTGTTTCTTCATGTAATCCCAGACGGACTGGATGATGGTGAGATCAGATCTGTGTGCAGCACTGGCTGTTGTCAGACTCCTTGTGCATACAAAATCTCACTGGATTATTACAATTAATGGCAAAAGGAATGTTTTGAAATGTAAACTGATATTTCCTACTGACACACTACAGCAAAAGATAGAAATAACTGGCTTACAACCATTTTTGTGTTGGTGAAAATACTAATGGCCTAAGACTTTTGCATAGTACACTATATATATATATTACTGGGGTCAAGTGCTTTAAAACCTTTGAGTAATTATAGACATTTTAAGATGATTTTACTCAAAATAGCTGAAAAATCATAAATAATGATATTATTTAATGATTTTAATAATATATATATATTTTTACTAATAGGTGGCGCTGCTCCCAAATTGATGTGGTGTGGTTAACTAGGGTTGACAATGACACACACATAGTTTGGTGCCAATATATCAAAGCATTGCAGAAATACAGCCTTACATCCATTTAAGCATTTTTCATATCTCCTGACCACTAGGTGGCACTGTGCTGAAACTGTGCAGGTAACCTCAGGACATGGTTGTCATAACAAACTCCATGTTTGGTCTGAATACGATAAAGTGTTGAGATATAGCCTCATGTCCACTTTGGTGAGCTCTTTGTCAAATTTGTGTGCATTATACGAGAACAGTTGGCTCTATCTATTTTTTTATGACCATCTACATTTACATTACATTTAGTCATTTAGCAGATGCTTTTATCCAAAGCGACTTACAAATGAGGACAATAGAAGCAATCAAAACTAACAAAAGAGGAACAATATGTAAGTGCGACAAGTCTCTATTTTTACTAATAGGTGGCGCTGCTCCCAAATTGATGTGGTGTGGTTAACTAGGGTTGACAATGACACACACATAGTTTGGTGCCAATATATCAAAGCATTGCAGAAATACAGCCTTACATCCATTTAAGCATTTTTCATATCTCCTGACCACTAGGTGGCACTGTGCTGAAACTGTGCAGGTAACCTCAGGACATGGTTGTCATAACAAACTCCATGTTTGGTCTGAATACGATAAAGTGTTGAGATATAGCCTCATGTCCACTTTGGTGAGCTCTTTGTCAAATTTGTGTGCATTATACGAGAACAGTTGGCTCTATCTATTTTTTTATGACCATCTACATTTACATTACATTTAGTCATTTAGCAGATGCTTTTATCCAAAGCGACTTACAAATGAGGACAATAGAAGCAATCAAAACTAACAAAAGAGGAACAATATGTAAGTGCAAATGACAAGTCTCGATTAGCCTAACGCAGTAAAAGATGAAGAAGAAGATGAAGATGATCTGTATCAATTTTGGTGAAAATCGGTCAAATCGTCTAGGACGAGTTTGAAAAAGTAGTTTTTTTTTACATAATGTCAAATATTTAACAAACAGTTTGATTGACAGCAGTGGCTCTAGAGGCAAAGATGTTCAGAATGAGGAAATCTAACATATGATATGAATATTGTGTGTATGTGTGATATACAAAGCGTAAAACATGATAGTGCCACCCGTTGGTCAATTTCTTTTAAATTTAAAATCGAGTTTCATTCCAATCGGCCTCCGTTAACATTGTCTAATTGGTCCTCAAACTTAATTGGCCGATGGCAGCCATGGTTTTTGTGATACACCAATGCCCTCATGGATATGGGTGTCATCTTGCCATTTTTTTTTCCTTTTATAGCACCACCAAGTGGTCAAACTCCCCAATTTTTTACTGTGATGTCGGATTGAGCGTATTCATATGTGTTCCAAGTTTAGTGAAAATATTTAATTCCACTGACGAGTTAAAGCCAATTTGGCAAAAAGCCTAGGACTAGTTCGCAGAAGTAGGTTTTGCGAAAAAATCAAAATGCTGGAATGACAGAAATGAAATCAGCCATTTCGTTTTCCAAGGATTCCATTGATATAAGACACTTGAGTCTACGACAAGCGGTCTATGGGCCCTATTTTAATGATCTAAGCGCATGGTCTAAACCGCACGGCGCAATTGCGCTTAGGGCATGTCCGAATCCACTTTTGCTAGTTTAAGGTCAGGAAAAATGGTCGGCATGCCTGGCGAATGGTCTAAAAGGGTTGTCCCTATTCTCTTAATGAGTAATGGGTGTGTTTTGGGCGTAACATGCCATAAACCAATCAGACTCTCATCTCCCATTTCCTTTAAAAGCCAGTTGCGCTCACGCCATGGCGGATTCGCTATTTACATGGTGGAATTTGCAAGTGGAAAAATGGAGCGCTTCTCTAGTGAGGGAACGAATCTGCTCGTGCGCGTAATTCTGATACATGCAAAGACTATCCATTATGACATGTAGGCATTTTTTGTTGCTATTTAAACAACATGGCGCAGGACGTGAAAATGACAACTGCGCCGGCTGAAACTAGCAAAAAACACGTGCGTCGCGCCTGACGCCACATTGCGTTGGGTGTATGAAAGGGCCCTATGAGTTATGAGCGATTTTGCGTTTTTGATCGCTGTAGCGCCCCATATTGGCTGATTGGCCATTGCGTACATTCAGACAAGTTGCCAAGTTGTAAAGAATCTCCAGAATGATCATTTCATGGAATATCAGAATTTCTTTAACTGTACATGATACCTAACATCTTTCATCCAGCGTCCATATGGTGGGGAGGAGGAGTCTTTCCATCTGCACAAAAATAAAATCAAGAACTAAAATCTATAACATAAGACTAATAGAGGATAAATATATTCTTTGCATTGGTTTGTACCATGTATCAGCATCCTTTTCTTTTTGCTTTAAAGAGTCTAAAGCTGTTATGTATATTAAGTAGTTTATAGATTGTACTTATAGAGTGATTTACCTGACTTTTTTTTCTGAGCATTTTGTGGCATATGTTTGCCGAGGTGTTCAGAGTGGCTTTTAGCACGTTGGTAACACTTTAGTTTAGGGACCAATTCTCACTTTTAACTAGTTGCTTATTAGCATGCATATTACTAGCATATTAGCTGTTTGTTAGTTCTTATAAAGCACATATTAATGTCTTATTCTGCATGACCATATTTTAGATCCCTTAATCCAACATCATACCTAAACTGAACAACTACCTTACTAACTATTAATAAGCAGCAAATTAGGAGTTTATTGAGGCAAAAGCCGTAGTTAATAGTTTGTTAATTGTGAGAATTGGTCCCCCAAAAGTGTGACCAGCACATTTTTTTGCAGTTAAAAGAGCAGTTGTTGTCCATTTTATAATTTGCAATGCTAAAATAAGATATTTTAGTAGTAGAAAACACCTCTCCTCAAAAGGCTGCACTACTTCATGTTGAATTGCTTAGGGTTAGGGATATTTTCACATCATTAACCTTAAATCATTAACCACAACCTTAAAAACAGTTTTTGTTTTTCTTGTTACTAATAGTTTTTTATTTTGTCTTGTTGTTGTTGTTTTTCAGCAATAGTGAGTGCTAGAAAAATCTGTCTTTTCTCTTTCAGATATAGTAGTATGTAGTATCTGTTACACAAGTGCAGTTAAAGAAGTTTGCTTTCATATTTCCATTTCCCGTTCTCAAAAGACTTCCAAGGATCTGGTCTGTTTTAATTACACCGCACACTGCACTGGACCCTTTTTTTCTCCCACAGACTGCTCTGTGTTTGTAGTTTGCTGAAGGATTTGTGAAGGACGTGTTGGCATGCTCAGCTCTTGGCACGGGAGAGTTGTGGATGGTATTGAACTGTTATTGTTTGAAAGCAGCAGTCACTGTGTCAGAACCACAAAACACCAAAGCAGAAAGGAAATAAAGCAAGCCCCTTGTAGCTCAAACACAGCATTAACAAACCCAATATCTGCCTCATAAAGAGTCACAGGGCGCTGCCCAAGGAGAATATGTCTCTTTTTTTTGCATACCAAAGCAAATGGATAAACAAATCACAAAAGGACTTGAAGGTGTTTTTTTTTTTACTTAGACCAGTAAGCAACTGCATAGCAACAAATCAGCTAAAGCTCACAGCACCCTAGCAACCACACAGCAACAACAACAAAAATGCAACACCTTAGCAACCACATAGAGACACCCTGGCAACCACCCACAATACATCTGGACAAACAACGCTCAAATTTTTTTGTTGGTTATTATATTTGTTTTAAATTTTATTGTATTTTTTTAATAGTCACACTTTGTTTTAAAGGGGTCCTATTATGCTCTTTTACAAAGTCTTGATTTTGTTTTGGGGGTGTACTAGAACATGCTCTCATGCTTGGTCGAAAAACACATTATTTTTCACATAATTTACATTATTAAAGCACAAACGGCTTGATAAGTTCCGGGTTTGATGAAGGCCTGCCTTCCAAAAAACGAAATGTGTTGTGATTGGTTAGCTGTCCCAGTGCGTTGTGATTGGCGAACAGCTTAGACGGTGTTTCAGTACTGCCACGCCCCTTGCTCCGTCTTTCAAGCAGCACACAATAGCAAATTGGGGTTATAATGCTCAGGAACAGAGTTAAAAAATAAATTGCAACCACTGTTTTCTGACATCATCCGCTTTCGGAAGCCCAAACAAAGACGTTTGTGCACGGGGGTAAAAAAAAACAGCGTTCCTTAAGGCGGTCGCACACCGGACGAGAAGCGCAGTGCAGTGTCGCGTCGCGTCTTTAAAATTCAAACACATTATTTTCTATGAGTGTATGCACACCGGCAGCGCCGCTTGGCGTCTGTCCCACGACCTCGCCCCTCCCCACCCCCCAACCATTCAAATTTCTGTAGGTGGGAATTATTTTATCTTCTAATGGGCAGCTTTGTGATATCACTAAACCCCAGAAAACAACGCTGTAGTCCAAACGAACCATTCGTTGTAGTTCTTGGAAAGGGATTTTTTAAAAACGAAATATCTCCCTTTGGAGTGGACTTTGAGATTTGTAACTTTGTAGATCTTTTTTATGCCCAAACATACACACTGCACACTGACTAAAATTAAAAAAGTGAAAAAGCATAATAGGACCCCTTTAAGGTCCAATTCTCACTATTAACTAACTATTAACTATGAGTTTTGATATTTTGATATTAACTATGATAATTTGCTGCTAATTAATAGTTAGTAGGGTAGTTGTTAGTTTAGGTATGGGGTCAAATTAAAGGATCTAAAATATGGTAATGCAGAATAAGGCATTAATATGTGCTTTATAAGTACTGATAAACAGCCAATATGCTAGTAATATGCATGATAATAAGCAACCTGTTAATTATGTGAATTGGTCCTTAAAATAAAGTGTTACCGTACAGTTTAAGAAACAATTATGAAAACATGCATTGTTTTCTTAGGGTAGCATGCACGGATGAATCGTTTGCACTTTTGTTAAGAAATTATATAGTTATTTTAATTTCATGTTGACTTAAATGATTAAAGGTATCTGGTCTTAATAAATAAGTTGTTGTTGCAAGCAAAACTCTTTCTCACATCCATCATTTAATAGTCAGGTTAAAGTCATTATATCCACCACATCCACATTCTCTGCTGTCATCATACACCTCACGTGTGCAGCTGGAAGACAGAGCGAAGGGAAGGGATGAACGTCTGTAATTTAGCCGCGCGAGCTTGCTCTCACACGGCCACATTGATGTGTGCACAGCCCTCTGGGCCCGAATTGCACTTCTATAGTTTCAAAGTGCTCTGGCTTGTCGTCATTAACAGATCTCTTTAATCTGACGCTTGAAAAACTTCTTAAAGCAGCACACTACAAATAGAAATTCCACATGAAGAGCCGGCTAGTGCTAACAAAACATGGGCTGCAGTTTAAAGAGGCCCATTCTTTTCTCTTTTTTTTTTTCTTTTCTATTGCCTTTAGCCGAGGGAGACATACTTGCCTTATCGTTTGAGGTGGACCACCCAAGAAAAATGACTCGGGTCTCACCTTTGAGTGTGAGTGAGCTTTTCAGCTCAGAACTTGCACATCCACATCTATGCAGGTCCGTACGTGTGTGAACGTAGCGTATTAGATGTGTGCGAGTGTGTGTTTTAGTAATCTATGGGGATAAACAGCTGTTGAAGAAAACCATGAGGGCCGAGACAAGAAAGTGAGAGAATAAAGGCCATTGCCATGCCTCTCTCTCCATTCAGTCCCCCTTCCCTTGCCCCCAGGAAATCAAATGTTCCACGTTTGCCGCTTGTTTAGATTGATCCCGCTCTGGCTGGCTGATAAAGAGCGTATCGCCTTGGCCATCTGGACCCTGTTTGGAGAGATTCACCATAGAAAATCACACGTTCATGCAGAGAGGAACAACAGCTGTGAGGTTGCTATGCTTCCCTCGGCCCTTCGGAAGGTTTCGAGGGAAAACACAAGGCGGTATCAAGGTGTATCCTCGATCAAGTACAGCCGGGGTGTCCAGGAGACCTAGGGTTCGCTGTTAAGTGGCTCTCTCTGTCCCATGAGATCAAATGAAATGGAGCCTGTAGAGCGTTTGTACACAAAATCCACTTTAGTAGCTTGTCTTTACTGGCCTCCCTCACCTTCGTGCTCGGCTTAGCCAGTGACCTTTATCCCGTCTGGAAGGACCTGATGTGCTCTTCAGGAGAACATCGGGACAAAGGGATCACCCACAATGACTGATTCAGGCTGTTTATTAATGAGAGCCGCAGATGACAGGGTCCTTTAATGACAAAGACGGAGATATTTTCAACCCCTCACCCCACCCCGGCACTCAACTGTTTCGTAAATCTGCTAGGAACCACATGAAAGACTCGGCTCATAACTGTCAGCACTCTTCCAGGAAACATCACCACACAAAGGCTGTTACATTTCTGGGGTCTGCTGGCGTTCGGGTTACTGGCTTTGTTGTGTTTCATTAGATGTGGACTAGTATACAGTGAAGGTCATGGGTTCGTTGTACATTATGAAAGCTTCCTAAATTTCCCTCTAGAACTATTTGAACGGCCTTTTAAGCAGAAAAAAAAAAAAAAAAAAAAAATACTGAGAAAAAAGTTTTTTTTTTTTTTTTTTTGATGTCAGTTCAGTGGGAATTAAATATGACTTTTCCATTCATCCACTGCCTTTTTATGAATTAGAATGGTAGCTAGTCAGTCATTTGTGGGCATGTCTGTACGAAATTGAAGCTGAGAGAGAATGCAAAATGAAAATGCAGATTAATTCGATGATAAGCAAAATCATTCAATCCATATGCCTGTTCATGATTACATCCATTATGGTCACAAAAAGATTTAATTATGGTTTATTGTAGCTTCTTATATGCTTTAGTGGAGGTTTAATTTTTTTTTAGTTTTTAAAGGTTCTGTTGCACCATAAAAGAGAGTCATATTGTTAAAGAGACACTTTTGTTACATATTTTTTTAACCCCTCCAGACTGTTACTACAGATTTGACCCATATGGGTTCTAACACACAACTTTTCAGTGTGAAGCTTCATGACCTCCTTCACAGATGTGATTTGAACATGACTATGCAAAATGCTTTTACTGTCACCATGTCTCACACACTCAGTCACAAACAGTAAAATGTGATTTATGTGACTCAAAAACCACTGTGCTGGAAATGTAGTGCTTACTGTGCAGAAGACTTAAATCCACTTATAATGTTACTCAAGGTTTCTTGCACTGAAAGCATTTTCCACCAGGATGTGACCAGGATGTGCCCTTTTTAAGGATGAGAATAATGCTTAGCTTTCATCCAATCAGAACAGTTTTGCGATTTCTTAAATGGATCTAGCAGGCTTCTGAGGTGAACAACTGCTACTTGGCCCTTTAAAAGAATGAATAGTTGATTTTATTCTAAATGGTTTTGAAATGAAATGATAGGCTGTCAGCTAAACAAACTCTTTATGTGATGTATTTGATACCCTTCGTTATGGATTTGATTGATGCTCAGCTTTATTGACAGTGATGCTACTTTCCTTTATCTGGAATCTACTTTATCTAAAACTCGATTAGCAATTTTCCCTTTCAGGTTCTTCAGGAACTTGTGGAGAGTCTACAGAGACAGCTGCATGCCGTTGAGAAGAAGTTGATGAGCCGCGAGTTGGAATACCAGGAGCAGGTAAAGTTACAAATGGCTTGGACCCCAGAGTGCGTGCCACGTCCCCTGGAGGGCCAGGAAGAAGCCACTGAGTCACTGATATGCCCTGCACACATTTTACACATTCCATGAGATCCGGCTTCAAGAGCCAGAGCCCTGGGCCAGGAATGCTGTCCCCATTTTAGAGGGATTTCTCAATAATAACAGGCCACCTTGACCTTGAGTTAAAGAAAAAAGAGAGAGAGAGAGCTAATTAGCTGATTAATAGCTCCGGGAGGGTCTCTGGACCTGGTATGTGTGTAGAAACGCCCTTTTGTCCTGGAAACCTCTGCTGACCTTTACTGGGCTCCTCAGACAGTTGTTGGGATGTGCCCTGGGCTGAATTATCTGTTCAGGCTACAGGAGGGCTCTCTAGAGGAACAGCTGCACTGAGTTGGCACCATATTCTGTGGAAGAGTCCCAAAGATGCCTTTTATATGACTGAGAGCCAATCGATTAGTGGTCAGACTGTGTTATGATGAACATAGGCCAGACACCTGACAATTAGGGACAACTAGGTGGTGTCTAGATTGATGACTGTCTTGCTGTTTGTTGAAGATATCTAGAAGGTTAAATAAAAGCTTATACCAAAAAAAGAGAACAGAAATAAATGTCACACATAAAGAAAAATGGGTAACACTTTATTTAAAAACCAGTTGTCACTATGCACCAGTTGCTTATTAGTATGCATATTACTAATATATTGGCTGTTTATTAGTACTTATAAAGCACATATTAATATCTTATTCTGCATGACCATATTTTAGATCCATTAATCCTACCACATAACTAAACTTAACCACCTTACTAGCTATTAATAAGCAGAAAAAATAGGAGTTTATTGAGGTAAAAGTTAATAGTTAGTTAATACTGAGAATTGCTCCCCAAACTAAAGTGCATCCCCAAAATGACATGCGCTCACGAACAGTCCAAAATGGCACTATAATCAATTACAAAATAAAAAAAGTTTAAAGTATGTTTACAAAATATCAAGTATGTTTCTGTGATCTGACGCTGCTACTTGGGTACTCATCCCTATCCTTACACTTTGTTACTTATTCTAAAACAACAATTGTTTTACCTTTATTTATATAGCGCTTTATACAATACAGATTGTGTCAAAGCAGCTTTACAGTGTTAAACAGGAAAATAGTTTGTCAATAATGCAAGAGGACAATAACAAAGAGTCATTTTTCCAGCGAAAGTTCATTGATGATTCAGTGATGTCATCATCCAGTTCAGTTCTCTTCCAATAGTGTCAATAGTGTGCAATCAATCAAGTGTCCCCAACTAAGCAAGCCAAAGGCGACTGGTGGCAAGGAACCAAAACTCCATCGGTGTAAGAATGGAGAAAAAACCTTGGGAGAAACCAGGCTCAGTCAAGGGGCCAGTTCTCCTCTGGCCAGACGAAACCAGCATGGCGTGGTTTAATTCCAGGCTGCAACACAGGTCAGATTGAGCAGAGGAGTTGTCTAATGTTTGTTCCAACAGTCTTTCAAAACGTACTAATGATTTACAATTAATATCATAGGCTAATAATCATGAGCCAGTCAAATCCCGATAGATAAAATCAAGTACCACTTACATTGTTTCCCACTGAAATATGTCACTTTAGGGAAGTTAAAGGCATTAAATATGTGGTTTCATATTGTCTTTAAGCAACGCCTTTGTCATTAAAAAGCTGATGAGCATCAATTGAGCATCGAGATTTAGAAAAACTGTTAAAGTAAAAAAAAAAAATGCAATTCATTTTAATTCTGTAATGCATATTTCTGAGCAAATCAGGATGTTCAACAAGAAAAAATGTAGGACTTTTATCCATGAGAAATAGTTGGTGATAACTGTCCAAACTAATTTGCTCTTTTCTTTTCCATAGAACAGCAGTTCATACTTGCCCTTTAAAGGACAAAATAAACCATACAATCTTGACATTCATGGTCTCTATGCAGTGTTGTTGTATACAAAAGTGCAGTGTGATTTCTCCTTTCTACCCAACCTTTATATGAGGGTAACACATTTCGAGGGTCAATTTTGATTTCATTCTGACTTCAACAAGCCCTGGAGACAAGACCTCCGCTTTGGAATGCGATCGCCCACCCCAGACCTCCTTAAGAGACAGAGCGCCTGCAAAGAACATCTACTCCCACCTCATAAACACTCACAGCACCCCACATCTCAAACGCTGTGCATGTGTTCGTGAGAGAGGGAGTATATGTGGAAATAAAGGCTGAGAGGCCTGCTCTCTTTTCAGTGCAGTGATATTGCCCCAGTTTATCTTCCAAGACATGTCTTTGTAATGCAATCCTCGGCATGCAAAAACAGCCCTCTTTTTGCCCAGACTTCAAACAGATGTTCCTCGCTCGGTTGCTCCGGGCCCCTCCACGCCTGCTTGGCATGAAATGTCGGCATGGCAGTGGCGTGTTTCTGCGCAGTCTCGCTGGCACGCAGGATGAGACGATTACAGACACAAAACCTTCGAAACAGTTAAGTTACGGAGTCCTCCGAGAGGTTTCCTCCCGAGGCACAGCAAGGTGTTATTCTCATATTAGGATGGATTTGACATGTTAGTTAAACAGGAGCTATTCGCTGCATGCTAAGTGTGCTGATGACTGCAGTGCCGGCATTGAGTCATAATCTGCCGAATCTCCCTTCTTCGCTGGTGAGGGTGAAGCCGAGCTTTTGATGTAAGCATGGGATTTCAGTGATGTCAGCGATGATGCATTCAACACTCCCAAAGCTTTAAAATTTTTACTTGCTTTATTAAACGTACAGTATGCAATTTATGAATGACCAAACATTTTTCAAAAATATTATTGTTTTTCTGAACAATTCCCCCAATCTGCTGTTGGTCAAACAAACAGCCGGTACCTCACCAAACTCACCCAATTGGGGTCGGTATTAATATGTCGGATGCTTAAACAAACAAGTTGCATGGGATGGAATCTTGCATTTAAAAACACAACAGAACAGTTTAAAAACAGTTTTAAATATGTAAAGCTTATGATGTCAATAAAAAAGGAACCCCCTATAAAGACAGAGCCACTACTACCATATGGAGTAACGTGCACTTTTCAAGAACCTATCAATTCTAGATGAATCCTGTCCAGTTTTTCTCGTTGATGTCCTTTTTTGTTAGAAATATGACCGATTAAATCAATAAAATGAGTAGCAAATTATCTGTTGCGATTTCTTGTCGACTTTAATATTGTAGTGTATAGACCTTATGTAGCCCCGCCCCTTTTCAGCGCTGCACTCCTTGTCTTCACTCGTCCGTTAGTATTTCCACAGCGTGAAGGTAAAATTATATGGATTATATTTATGGTAACACTTTAGTATAGGGAACAATTCTCATGATTAACTAGTTGCTTATTAGCATGCCTATTGTTAACATAATGGCTGTTTATTAGTAGGCCTACTTATAAAGCATTTATTCAACATGACCATATTCTACATCCCTAATCCTTCCCAAATACCTAAACTTAACAACTACCTTACTAATTATTAATAAGCAGCAAATTAGAAGTTTATTGAAGTAAAAGTCATAGTTAATGGAGCTAACACAAAAATGGAAGTCCAAAGACAAAATCCTAAAGATGGCTGTGCACTTGTTTCTCTGACGCATAAGGTCTATAAACAAATTCATGAATTTCATTGCAGTATAGTTAGTATTACTCCTTTGCCAATAACAGGGTCATTACTATTGACTGTGTATTTCAACAGAAAAGATGTCTAAACATTAGATCTGTTCCTCTCCACTGCCAGCGCACCGTAGAGTAAGTGCCATCATTTTCCATTAGCTTCCCATTACCTGTGCTACTGTAGAGCTGCACTCCACTGGAGTGGCACTTCATAAATCATACTTCTGCCTCATAACTTCATAAAGAGCCTCCTCCAACCTCTAATTTCTGTTCACATCACTCCCAGCCTCTTGAAAATGCTCCTTTTCAGTTTGCGTGCTATTCAGAGAGCTTCGTACTCAACTAGTGCTCTTGACTCCAGAACCGCCAATTTTAAGATGCAAAACTTTGTAAGTGATGCAGGTTTTTGATGCTGACGACATGACAAACTTTATTTGAACATTCAAAGTGCTGAGGTCTTGCTGCTTTCAGCTGGCAGCTGTCAAAAACCCCAGCTATAGTGACACATCCTGCATCTCACAAAGTCAAATGCAGGCACAATCTAAAGACTATATATAGATGAAATGGTGTCATTTTAAGTGAGAATGGTGCGGAAAGGAGACTGCTGCTGTCTTCAAAATAGAGGTTGGTTTATTAAACAACAAAGAATACTTTTTAAAAAGGAAAGGAAGATGAAATCGTTCACTAGTCATATTGTTCAGTTGTGAAATCTGGAAGCTTTTATGTGCAGTTCATTAGTTGATGGAAGTAAATCAAAAATAAAGCACAAAGCCTTACCCTCAAAGTGGCCCAGTGTTTCAGTTGTGATTGTAAGGACCTGTCAGAATTTATTGAAAAAGGAAACCTGTATAAATGAGTGGCTATGTTCGGGGAATATACTGTGTCTGTCATGCCACAGTCAAGGATGTTTAAAGGGATAGTTTGCTCAAAAATAATCAGGGCTTAATTTCTGCTGGATCCTGCCAGAACAGGATCCGGGACCTCTGTTTTTGCCTGTCTGTGTTCCGGTACCTGTTTGCATGGATCCAGAAGAAGCGTTATGGGCGCTTCTGATGAGGGTTAAACAGACTGGGAAGACAGAAAGTGGAAGATTAGCGATACAAATGGTCACAGTGAGGATACTAGCATTTTCTTTTTTCCCCATCCAGCCATAAATATGCTATTTATACATTAACGCAATATCAGTAGACATTATTTGCGAATTACATGTCCCTAGTATTAAGTCCCTAGTATCAATAAACTCCTAATTTGCTGCTTATTAATAGTAAGCTAGTTGTTAAGTTTAGGTATGGGGTAGGATAAAGGTATCTAAAATATGGTCATGCAGAATAAGACATTAATACAAGTACTTATAAATAGCTAATATGCTAGTAATATGCATGAGAATGTGTTACCAATGGAAATATATAATTTACGTGATTCTGTAGTTCATAAATGAATGTGAGTAGCCTAAAATTATTTTTAATTATTGTCACAATATTTATATCACGAGAGTTATTTGAAATTGAGGCCTGTAAAACCCATAGTTTGGTCAGTGGGGATTTGAGTACATGGCATATGTTATTTTAAGCACATGTTCTGCGGCACTATGCACTTAGCATTCCAGCACTTTCCGATTTACAGATTAAACACTGAAAATAATATTTTGAGTGAACATTTTCATGCCAATCCAAACCTTGCAGAACACAAAAGAAGATATTTTGAAAAATGTTTCAGTGTTGTTCATACAATGACAAAGTCAGGTGACACTATTCTTTATAACCCCACTAACTTTCATTGTATGGACAAAAATAATTGAAACATTCTTTAAAATATTTGCTTTGTGTTCTGCAGAAGAAAGAAAGCCCTGCAGGTTTAGAAGGACATGATGACAGAATTTTCATTTTTGAGTAACACTAATCTAATGGACATTCATATTTTAATTATTATTGCTATTATTTTAAGTTGGTGACGTCTACATATTTAGTGGTGTTCGCTAAGACAAGCGTCACTATTGCTTAGTAACATTGATTCGGAACAAACCCCCTGTTGCTCTACCAATTGAGCTACAGAACCTCCAGAAACCGATGATGTCACATCACAACTTTGCTGTTTGAGAAGCTTTCCAAAGAGGGTATTATTATTATAGTGATAAAATTGGTGTTTTTAGAGGTTAAAAGAGTTTAATAAGTCAAATGCGAGTTGATTTATATTGACAGATAGTTGAGGAACTAATAGGAAGACCCTGAGACAGTGAAAGAGAGTCCTGATGCTCAGAAAGAAGAATGTCAGAGATCCGGAGCTCCAAAGAGAAAGGAAAAATTTTAATCGCATCATATGACCCCTTTAAAGAAAGATGTAGAAATGGGTTACAGGGACCGTGATAAGATTAAAGATACACCCAGTTACAAAGTTTAGACATAACCCTACAGCATCGTGGTGGTGAGTTTCGCACGTGCAAACACCAGTCTCTTTTTCCATCTAGTTCGGCTCCTAACAGGGCTACCATTGTAAATGGGGAGCAAACCTCTTGTAGTCACTGATGCTGCCAAGGGTGAGCGTTCAGCTGTTGAGAGGTCCTCTACAGTCTCATGCAATAACACCAGTTCTAGTAAACCCACTGCCAAAGCCTTTTACCAGTCCATTTAGCCATGCTGTTAGCACTCAGATGCTAAGAGCCACTTTCCCCTGGCGCATCTTTGCTGCATCTCATGCTGAATATGTTGCGCAAATAAAGTTGTACATAGTGGGCTAGTAGCCAGACACAGCACTGCACGATGGCTCCTATTCTCAAAAAGCTGTCTAGCTGTATATGAAAACCACTCCCCCGTTTCCTTTCCCTCACAGATGCCTTTACCTCCCACTCTCTGAGGCAAACATTCATGGCACGTCGACTTCAATTACACGTGGGCCTCCCGATACAGTACGCAGGGCTGCGTCTGCTGTCGTGTGTACTAGTTGTGTTGCATGGAATGTGTATGATGAAGAGGGTAATTGAGATAAAGTCTTTGGGATTGGAGGCCAGTGGAGAGCGGAACAACATGCTGTTATGAGTCCAGCATCTACCACTAGATCTCAAGAACCCTCGAACAAAATATGATCAGCTTAGAGACACTCAGATGTTGTCTCGATAGCCGATGTTATAATTTTTGGGGGATATAATCACTCAGACAGGAGTTCTCCTCACACAATGGATCTGGTTTTTAGTTACAAAATGGAAAGACTTATTATAATCTATATTTTCAGCTTTTGTTTTTGAACTGAGTCTGAAGTAGTGTTGCATCATCTTCAGTAACATTGAAGTTTGTCAAATGAAAAGGAGGGCAGTGAGCGGGGGACAATTGGGTAAATGGCAAAGGCCTAGTCTACAGCTCACTGTGGGACAAAAAAAGAACAGAGCTGTGTTCAGATAATGTATACTCTTCCTCTTTGAAGTGGCTTCCAATCCTTTCATTGTACCCCGGAAGATTAATTACAGAAAGCCAGAACAATCAGTTAAATCCACAACAGGAAAATTATTTTAGGAAAGGCAATCATCTTTTTGTTGCACTTCTGTTCCCTCAAACAAGGCGAATATTAAGACGTTTTTAACTTAAGATGGTGGACAGAGACTGCCAAAGACCTCAGTGTCTGTCTGACACGGCCAGCAGAGGAGCTGGACTAGACCCACCAAGACCTAAACACAGACCAGTACCAGACCTCTTAAGACCGAGACTAGAAATGGTCGTACATTCCCACATTCACATGAGACGGGTCCATCAGGATGACGAACACCAAGAAAGACTGGCACATTCAAAAACAAGCAAAATTAGCCCAAAAATTACAATACAAAACTACAGAGAATGTAATGTGTACATGTTTTTTTTTTTTTTATTGAGGCAAAAGTCATAGTTAAGAGTTAGTTTATAGTGAGAATTAGTCCCCAAACTAAAGTGTGACCTTTAAAAAAAAAAATGGTAACACTTTAGAATAGGGAACACTAATTCACTATTAACTACAACTTTTCCCCTCAATAAATTCTTAATTTGCTGCTTATTAATAGTTAGTAAGGTAGTTGTTAAGTTTAGGTATGGGGTAGGGTTAAGGGATCTAGAACATGGTCATACAGAATAAGGCATTAATATGTGCTTAATTAGTACTAATAAATTGCTAATATTCTAGTAATATGCATGCTAATAAGCAACTAGTTAAGAGACCCTAAAATAAAGTGTTACCAAATAAATATATAAATAAATGAAAAATGAGTCGTCTAAGGTAATTGCAATAAGTCATTAATAGCAAAGCATTAGCTGTTCAGGTTTCGGTTTAATTTTCACTCAGTAATGTTATGTTTCTTTTTTTTCTTGCTTTTCTTCTCAAGTTTCAAATATCTTGTTTTATTTTTAGTAAGCAAAAATACATTCTCAGGTTTTTTTGTTTTTCTTTTACTTTTAGATTTTATCAGAAATTAGGCATGGCACCTATGTATATTTAGATAACACCACCCATCTATTCATAGCACTGCCATGTTTTTCTCATGTTCAGATGAGCAGAAGGTAAAATAGTCATGTCTCTCGGGCACTTCATGTGAGGAGTGTTATTTTGGTAACACTTTAGTATAGTGACCAATTCTCACTATTAACTAGTTGCTTATTAGCATGCCTATTATTAACATATTGGCTTTTTATTAGTTCTAATAAAGCACATATTCTGCATGACCATATTCTACATCCCTAATCCTACCCAATACCTAAACTTAACAACTACCTTACTAACTATTAATAAGCAGCAAATTAGGAGTTTATTGTGGTCAAAAGGTCAGTTAATAGTTAGTTAATAGTGAGAATTGGACCTTAAAATATAGTGTGACCGTTATTTGTGTGACACAAGTTTCAGTAACACTTTAGATTAAGTAACACTATTCACTATTAACTAGTTGCTTATTAGCTTTCATATTACTAGCACATTGGCTGTTTATTAGTACTTATAAAGCACATATTAATGCCTTATGCTCCATGACCATATTCTAGATCCTTTAACTAAACTTAACTACTACAAACCTTACTAACTATCAATAAGCAGCAAATTAGGAGTTTATTGAGGCAAAAGTTGTAGTTAATAATGAATATGTGTTCCGCTGTTCCCTAATCTAAAGTCTTACCTAAGTTTCTGTTAATGAACACTGCAAAATGCAAGACACTGAAAATAACCAGACATGGCACAACAACCAATAAAGATACTGTATGCAGGCATTTGTGTAATTGTGTGTATCAAACCAAAAGACCCGTATCAGTTCAGTTGGCAGTGGTGGAGGTAACGAATTACAACTACTAACGTTACTGTAATTAAGTAGTTTTTTCGGGTAGCCTACTTGCACTTTTTTGAGTATATTTTTAAAGCTGTACTTTTACTTGTACTTAAGTACAAATTAAGCAAAATAATCTACTTCGTTACTTTTAAATCATAGTTCGTTACTGAGTACGCCCACAATTTTAATTGATATTCAAACCTTTGACAGCACTTCAGTAGCCAATAAAGATATCCGAACACAAACGGAGCAATAAAAGCCCTGATATCTGAACCGGGAAAAGCCGCCGCTGCAGCAGGGTTGAAGAGCTGATCAGACAGTGAGGGAGCTCAGGGGAATTTATGGACTCAAAGTTTGGAGAAACAAACTACATGGCAGTGTTATCGTAAAAATCTATATTTTGATACCGATACTGAAATATCTGAAACGGTTCTATTACTCATTTTCCACAGTATCTACCGAATATACACCGATACAAGCTGCGCCTCTCTCCTCTCCGACAGTGAGTTTGACACGCATCCGCCTTCTGTCAATTACAGAGTCTGAATGTCCGCGCAGGATTGCAGGTATTCCGCATAATTTTAATCATTCCCACGCAAATGTGGTGAGCGCTTTATTGTAACATGAGAATACAGTCATGTAATCGCAGAAAATTGGATGCAAGCTCTCAAATAGGCCTAACTTATACAAATGACCTGCCTGTCCTCTCTCTCCGTGCTAAAATTTTTCCTCTTTGCTTCTGGATTAAACTTTGTCAAATACTGTATATATACAGAATACTGTATATCCACGCCTGGCCGATGAAAATGCTACTGGAAATTTTATTGGCTGTAATTGAAATGCATCAGAAAGTCTTTCAACCATCAAAGATGGAACTTTAATTTCTTTACAGTGTAAGTATGCAGGAAATGTTTCGGAATGGGATATTTGTATGATTTGTACATATAAATATCCTAGTCTGTCTAACTGCATCACTACATTGAACAGACATTACAGGTCAAAGCCATCTGATGTTCCATTTATCTAAGCAAACCACATATATGGCTCTTAAAACACTGCCTATAAAAATTCAGTGTTGTCATATTTTGAATACCTCAACTGAATTGAGGTCATTTGTTTTACAATTTTACAGTCTCTCAAAACCTCTCTAGACGTGACCTTGCTGTATCCTCAGTGTAGCACGTCTTCTCCACTCCTCAGTTTGTTGACAAAAAGTGTTTCTGTGCTTGAGTGTGTGAAGGAAGAGGGGAGACCTAACCAAACTTGCCAAAGTTGTATGTTCAGTGTATAGTTTGTACTTGCTAGACAGACAGTTTTAGATTACAGAGGACTGACCACGGTGTTTGACAGTCTGATAGAAGCGGAACATTTTTAAACTCTTCCCTCTCTCCTCATGTAGATCACACACGTCCGTCAGGAGAGTGAGTCGAAGATCAAAGGCCTGATTCCCGCAGAGCTGCAGCAGGAGCTGGAGGACACCATCACCTCGCTTAAGTCACAGGTGATCAAACAAATACACACACCACAAGAACTCCCACTGGACACACATAAACAAATATATGTTAGTGTTTAAATTTATTTTTGTAAGGCAGGTCAGAAAAACCACCAACACAGGCACATCTGGACATTGCGTAATTTTATATACATGGACTCGACCTCAACAGATTCACAAACACACCTGGAGCACTTATACTGTATATCTGACTGTGTATATATATATATATATGGGTGCTTCTACTAAATACTGAGCATTTTTCAGTTTTTCTTTTTTAATAAATCTGCAAAGATGTCAACAATTCTGTGTTTTTCTGTCAATATGGGGTGCTGTGTGTACATTAATGAGGAAAAAAAATTAACTTAAATGATTTTAGCAAATGGCTGCAATATAACAAAGAGTGAAAAATTTAAGGGGGTCTGAATACTTTCCGTACCCACTGTATATAGTATTATGTGCATTATAGAACGGATAGCTCTGGTCCTTGATGCTGATTGGTCAATGCCAGTGGTTTATTCATGATACCGCTTCACCAAGCTACTGCTTATATCACTGCACAGCATCTATGCTTTTATCACATACTAGCAACTATGGGGTGAGCGAAAACAAACACATTGAATGTGGCATCAGGATTCGGAAAGGTGTTTATTTTTGTTAAATAAAATGAACAGAAATGTTTTTTAAAAAGTGAATAAAGTGTGAAAAGGAAGATATAATATCCAACTGAAAGGGGAACTCGCTGACTGGATGCTGGCAGCTTTGATTGGCGACTCTCCTTCCTGAAAACAGTCTGGGGAAATGACTCGGCAGCCAGGGAATTCCATAAGTACGTCAGTCGCAAAATAAACACAGATAGTTTGATTAGAATGTGAAGTATTTTAACCGATATGGATTTTTACATTTCAAAATCGATCTTTTAGTCTATGCTGTTTTCTGTTGATGCATGAACAAAACGTCTCATTATTTGTGGCTTGCCTGCCATCCAATAATTGGTAAATCTATGAACTTTTTTACTTTATATTTTTATTAAACTTCTGTCTGAGTTTGAATAAATCTGTCATAAAAACAAGTTTTTGTTACAGCCACCGTTTAAATATTTATATATAACAAATCAAATTTTGTAGAAACATAATTCTGTACAGTAATTAAAATTTTGATATAAGTGCAATTTAAATGTTTGTACAACTCATTTTCTATTTAAGTGTTGATTATTAAATAAATTTGATTAAATAATTGATTATTAAACAAATTTTATTTTTGGTTTTGGCTTTCAGCTAAATGAAAACTTTAATTTTCATGTTTGGTGTTTCAGTAAAAAATTAATTATGGTGCATCACTAAACATTATCCCACTTCTTACATGACCGCTTTCCAAAAAAAAAAAT
>NW_015643184.1:298946-303556 GCF_001515625.1 Sinocyclocheilus rhinocerous | reverse complement strand
ACTGTTTTTACTGTATTTTTGATCAAATAAATGAAGCCTTGGTGAGCATAAAATCTTTCCAAAAAAAAAAATATATATATATATATATATATATATATGTGTGTGTGTTTATCTTTGTAACGATAGTGGGTCTCGTCTTTGTATTCTCTGGACTCCATTTCCCATAACCCCTGCCTAGGAACTCATTATCACACGACACCTGTTTCCCATCAGTGACATTATAAAGGTAGCACTCATCCACACACACATTGCTGATTATTGTATCGCCTGTATTGTCATCGTCTTCTCCGTGTTCTGTGCATTGCCTTGCCTTGCTTGTTTTTTGACCTTGGACTGTTTACATTGTTTTTGATCGTTTGCTGCCTGCCCTGACCTTTGCCCTGGATTACGCTTTTGTCTGTCCTGAATTATACCTGTTTGCTGCTGTTTGACCCTGCCTGCTTTGACCACTCTTTTTAATAAAGCTGCATGTGGATCCTCAACTCCCACGTTACAATCTGTAGTAAATGATTATTCTCCCCAACATGTACCCTCACCATTGAGGAATGCAGGGTTCAGTGCAAAGACCCCTGCAGTCAGTTGTTCAGTCACATGACTTCTCTTGTCCAGACAAGTCTTTATTACTTTATTGTACTTTATTAGCTTTATTGCAATTCAAGTGTATAGTATTTATTTTTTTATTTTTTTGCAATAGACAAAACAGTACAGTTAAGTGGTATAATGAAAGAAGAACCCTGTGATGGTCTGGCCTACGGCCCGAGACGCTGAGATAGGCTCCAGCATTCTTGCGACCATACATGGGACAAGCAGCTTAGAGAATAAATGGATGGAAGTAAAGAAGTAGGACCATAAAGACAACTCATGTCACTGCAAGCCTCTTCATTGCCTGCCATTGGCAAAACACAACAGCCAGTGGTTTACATCACATTCAACGCTTTATCAAACAGCTTATCCCAGCCTGGCTACAATTAACTAACTCTGGCCACATAACCCTCTTCCTTTACATGAAAAGTACCCACTTGGCCATATCACAGAGCTTCTCGTCTTCGTTCCTCAGTAGTGGAATCGATTCCCAACAGCTATAAGAACAACTAACATCCCAATCACATCCAAACAAAGCTTGAAGACTCAGCTACTCTAGACGTCACACACTAAAGACATAAATAGCTGGGGAAAAAAACCAATCCAGGCTCATTGAAAATACATGACTCTGGCTACATTTCTGTGAAACTGCAAAAATGTACCCATACAGACAGTACATTTCAATGTACATTCCAGCTGAAATTAACACTAGAGGCAGTAAAACCACCATCTTTGTTTTCCTTTTCACACAAATGATGATGATTACAGGGGCAGATTATTGATTAATAAATACTTATTTTCCCGTGGTTCCTTGCACAATACTATTTTATGACCGCTAATCACTTTTACCATAGTGCATGGTTTGTAAGCTGATACATTTTGCCATTTGCATCACATAACTACATGTGTATGGCTTTTTTGATATAACAAACTTTCAAATATTACTCTTGCAATGTGGAACGCTGGGGTACGAGTCCTGTAAAACACAAGTCACAACACTCCATAAAAAAGCTTAAAGCCTCGTAGAAGCATGCTAAAAAGATTTAATGTGAAACATGCTGCAAGCAACTCAAAATCTTTTTGAAAAAAAGGAACCCACAGGCACATTACACTGGTCTGTTTATTAAAGTCACATCTGCAAAGGATATTGCTTATAATGCTTATTGTGGGCATCACCTGAAAAGTGTAGCGAATGTACAGTACCTGGAACAACCAATTTCAGGTTTTGCATAAATCTAGCCAGAGTCACATAGTTCCAGTGAGCTGCATTGCAACATTTTGTGTTTGCGATCTTATTGCATCTACTGTTGTTAGGGGCTTCCACTTTGAAAATGAAGGTCTAGTTTGAGTGTTCTGTATGTTATGAGCACTCATAAATCAAAATTACAAACCCAGCCCAACTGTCCTGCTGTAAATGACAAAGCTTTTGATTGTTTCTTTATCATTTCTTTTATAGCTTTCAAAACCACTCTTAAAAGTCAAAAGTTGTTGATGTATGGAAAGCATTTTACACCAAAACTCGGAACACACCAAGCTAGGTTTTCAGCCCCTCGTATGAAGTCCTGCATGTGATCAGTCCACTTCACTTCAGTACCTCCACATTTGGTGTCTTGTATGCCATCCAGCTTCCTGTCCCTCAACTAATAATGCCGAGCAGTCAGTCTTCACGTCTTTGAACTCAAGTGGTTCTTGTTTATTTGATTTCTTGGAAAGGGGAGGGGGTAACAAGTGTTGCAAGTTCCTCCATAGACATGGATCTAATTTGGCCACGGGGCTTTGAAGTCTCTGGTCCAGTTCATCTCTTTATGTGCAATTACACCCGCCAACCACATTAATACAGGCTTCAAGGGCTCCGGCCAGGGTCTTATTAGTTACAGTCAGCCTTGTTCTACACGACTCTGTGGCGAGAGCATTTTTTTAAACATTTCAAATCTAAACAATAGCCCCTTTTTGTCAGGCCTGGCCCTGGGCCCCTCAAACAACATTTCGAGATCACAGTTCAAAGACCCGGCGCACGCCTCTGAATAGCTCTGACTAGATTCTTTTGGAATCGCAGCCATAGCTCTGTGATCTGATATGTTTATGTGTTGTAATTGGTGACCAGCATGGCCTCCTCTGTCCTTGAATATTTCGAGCATTGCACATAGCAGTGCATTATTTTAACAAAACCAGTGGCCGTTTAGGAATCTAACCATAGTCATTCTTTTCAGAGTCAGAGGCATGTATTTGCAAGGATGGTAACATTAGATTTGCTTTGAGGTTTGCTCTGTGTATCTCAGTTTCCAGGAAAATCATCGCAGAACAATGTACATTTTTCTCAGGCTCATACTAAATTAAAAAAGCAAGAATTAACCAAGTGTATTTCTTTACGAGAAAATATTTTCATAAAGAAATCACTTTTGCTCAAAGCGGATCTACAGTTGCTGCAATGACACATTTTTCTACTCACTATTGTTACACAATAGCACATGGTAAAAGGAATTGCTAGACATTAATAGGGTCACATAAATCGTGTATTTTCCCACTTATTGTGACTGGGCAGATAAAGCTTCTAAAGTCCCAGTGGGTGTCATTGATGTGTTAATGTATTCATCTGATTGAGGTCAAACAGTTGTGAAAGTTCTGAATGAGCCTGTTTTGCTGCTTAGTTTTAGTAAATGCTCTTTTATAGGCTGGGAGGACGTTCTGAGTTCTGAAAGTTGCAGTACAGTTTTAATAGCACATGGTAACACTTTATTTTCGGGTCTCTTAACTAGTTGCTTATTAGCATACATATTACTAGAATATTAGCCATTAATTAGTACTACTTAAGCACATACTAATGCCTTATTCTACATGACCTTATTCTACATCCCTAATCCTACCCAATACCTAAACTTAACAACTACCTTACTAACTATTAATAAGCAGCAAATTAGGAATTTATTCAGGGAAAAGTCGTAGTTAATAGTGAATAAGTGTTCCCTATTCTATAGCACATTGAAGTCTTTTATTTCCAAAGATCAAGGACAATTCACTTTCTCTCGACATGAGCCCTTTAAAAGTAGAGTACAGTAATCTGGTCTGGCAGTTGTGGGCTTACAATTCAGATCCTATGGGCGGCATATATATTACTGTTGAGCTCATATTCTTTCCCAAATTACTAGGAGTTTGGCCTGTAATGCTCTGGAAATGCTTGCACATGAAAATGATTTTGTTGTACTTCAAATCAGTGCATGAACATTGTAGTAGTTTCTCAAAGTGGTAAAACCTAGCAGGTAAAGTGGTTCCTAATATGATAAACGTACCACTAAACTTGAGACTGTGTTTGTCTGCAGGTCAGCTTCCTGCAGAAGAGAGCATCAGTCTTACAGGAGCAGCTAGATGCTAGCCTCATCAGGAGGTGAGGACCTGGACATGCTTTCACGCACAATTTATCCAAATTCAGTGTCAGCTGTGGATTGTCTGTTTATATATACGCACATGTGCATAGAATGCACAAACATTGCTGTGTGTCAGAATGATTGTGACAGAGTCCACAAACATGACAAGTGCACAAGACGCACCTCTGCCATCTTTGTCCAAGTTTGGAGTATGGAAACGCTATAATTACTGATGCACAAAAGGAACAACCTCAGTTTGTTTTTACATGCCGTTTAGAGATCATACAAAGTAAACCTGTGAAACTTGATGCCAAAATGCTGCATAACAGTCTGATTGGAGCTTGTGGTGTTTCGTAAGTGCTTTCCAGTTTTATGATCAGCATGCAGTCAGTGACTGAGACCGAGACCATTACCAGACCAGTTTTATAATAAAGAGACCATTTGAACTATAAACCCTCCCCCACCTGAGCCCTGACCGCTGCAGGTGTTGATTGGCCCTTTTGATCAGAGTGGAATAAACAAACAGTGTCATGTGACCACTGGTTGATGCTCATCTCCTCTTTCACACTAATTGTTAATGGTTTACTGATTAAATATTGTCTGCTGGTGCAGCCTGAGAAAGAGCAGCCACTCCAGACCAGGCTACATTCACACCTGGTATTAAAG
>NW_015643184.1:298645-298805 GCF_001515625.1 Sinocyclocheilus rhinocerous | reverse complement strand
GCATAATGCCGCCCAAATGTTCACGCAAAGAAAGAAGGCGTAACAGCTTTCACTGTGGACGAAGCATAGTCCAGCCCGGGGTCGTCACATGTGGTGACCGCAAGCCCGCCCGCTGCGGCGTTCTCAAACCCACCGGCCGCCGGTCACTCAAGCCGGCCTT
>NW_015643184.1:291585-295840 GCF_001515625.1 Sinocyclocheilus rhinocerous | reverse complement strand
GACGCGTTTCAGAAAGGCGGGGCATAGAGGAGAAACAATAATGTACAGTATGTGGAAAATAATGTGTTTTTTGAACCTTAAACCGCATAAACACATTTCATTACACCAAATACACAAAATAATGTTCTTTTTAGCAACATCATATGACCCCTTTAACATCCGTTTTTTGCTAAATACAGGTTTGAAAACAGTTTATGCTATACCAGAGTTAGCCAATGGCTAATTTTAATCTGCAGTCCCTTGGCTGGTTACCATTTAAAAAATAAAAAAAAAACACTCATCTTGGTTGTCAAATAACACAGTCTAAAAAAAAAATGTAATTGCCCGTGAAATCTGAAAGACTACATTCAGAATTTGCACTAACAGTGATAAACTCACAGTGATATAGTGAGGACACAGATCTTAGCAGGTGTAAACAGTGATGGGTCTCACCTGACCACTTGTGATCGGACCACCTGAAAGGATCTTAATACCAGCTGCAAATGGGGCCTCTGTTTGTAGCACTGACCTGAGGACAGTTTCTGATGCCTTACTGATGCAGCACTGATGATGACAGTGTTTATTCTGCCCTCAGTTACTATTTAATGATGATTAAATTATGATTTGATGTGTGTTTAAGTGATTTTGATCGGAATATAAAGACATGCTGGACCATTTCATATTTCTCTCTCTTTCTCTTTCTGACATAGCCAAGTTTCTATCCACTTTGTGCACTGTTCTGTTGTAAGTGAAAACGTGTAACAAATGAAGATAAAATCCAAAATTAGCTGTTTCCATCCAGTTGGCCTTGTGCCAATAAAATGACGTGCATTATGATGTCATCCTGTAAGAAAAATGAATTGGCATATAAGTTTTGATGTTAAAAAAAGCCAGTCTACTGTTTACACATTTCACAATTTTTCATTAATTTCATTTTACTAAAATATAATTAGGAAAAATGTTAGTAAGCATAATTTATTAGCTTTCAGAGTTCCGAGGTCTCCTTTCCAAAAAGTAAACGGTTAAAACAAAATAAGATTAGTAGTATCTGAAAATAACAATTACATCAAATCAGTCTGTTTTTTTATTTCAAAGGCAGATGCAGTGACAGATCCTAAACATTTAATTTTTTAGCTTCTTTATTGTCCTCATTCCTTTGAAATAAAATTACATAACATTATAATAAATTGTGCATAGCCCATATAAAATTATTTTGGTGTCAGTGCCATGTTTGGGATTTGTATTTGTCACTGGGAACTCAGACAATGTGCCTTCAGTTGGCAGACACTATATTTTTAACAAGCTGCAGATAGTCAAGATGCTATATTTTCATTATCCTTTGAAAAAAAAAACCTCAATATTCATAAACAAGTGCAGTTGTACCATTGTATGTCTTTTTTACTTTTATTAGACTGTAGGTTGAAATAAAAGAATGCGTGGGGAAATTATTTTTAAATGAGAGAAACCACTGCCTATTTCCAATTTATGGGAAACATAAGTGTGTAAACATAAAAAATGTGTAAAACATTGTAATTTGCAACACTATGAAATAGAAGAAATACCAAATCAAGAAAATACTATTTGACAAAATAAGAATAAATGGTGCTTGAGAGGTGCATCTTACCACAGCAAAACCTTTGTTTTCATTCTTTGAACTGTTTTTAATCCCTGCTGAGAAAAGTTACTAATTACATGGCATTCAACAGTAATATGAAACATGAAGATCATGGGAAAAATTTTCCGAATTTAGATTTAGATTTTTAGGCCACTATGTATGAATAGATTTAATGTAACTTTGAACTTTAAGTCAAGTCAAGTCAGCTTTATTTGTATAGCGCTTTATACAATACTGGTTGTGTCAAAGCAACTTTACAGTGTTTAACTGGAAATAGATAGTCAATAATGCAAGAAGGCAATAACAAAGAGTCATGTTTCAGCTAAAGTCAGTTAATTGATGATTCAGTGATTTCATCATTGATGTGACCAAGAAACAAGCTTTAATGGGAGCAACATACAGACATTAAAGCCCTTTTTCTCAATATACAATATATGTGTTTCCAAACTAGTTTTTCACAACATTATAGGAATCAACATATAATTTATGCATTAGAGTAGAACAAAAAAAATATTGTGTTGTGAAATGTTAACAGTAATCAGCATTTCCATCTGCTATATCAGTAAATATTTTGATACGCTAAATCTTTTTCCACAAAACAAAACAAAAAAATCTTTGGATGGAAGCTTGGCTATAATGACAGTGAGTTTTTTAGTACAAATGCAACACATTGAAGAGGTTGTGCATTGAGTGTGTAACTATGATATAATGATATTATGATTAATATAATTATTATGAGATAATAATTATATTAAATAATGGGAAATACAGTTTGGAAGAACAAACCACACCTTATCTCATAAGCCATAAATGAGAACTATTTTCTGGTGACCTGTTGACCAGTCTTCAATAGTACACTAAGTGTGAAAAAAAAAATCTATTGTACAGTCACTAAATACAATTAAAAACCTAATTTAGATTACCTTCAGCCACAGTAAGTCTGAGCTTACAGAGAAATTAATTTCCCACTGCTTCATACTATGCAGTCATGCCATGGTGCGAGCTCTAAAAACGTGCTTGAGGCTTGAATATCTTGTTTAGAAAATATATACTGAACTATTTAAAAACCATGTTTCATTTAACGCATCATAATCACTACCTCTGTGTCTCTCTCACTGTATAGATGATATCAGGCCATTAATATATGTCCTCATGCAGACTTGTAAGCGAGCCCGTCCTGATACACACGCCTCATTCACTGTTGCTTTCATGCTGCACTTGACTGATGTGCCACATTTTAAAGCCATATTTATGTACCAAGTCATTGTATTTTTATTTTTTGGTTGTTGTTGTTGAATTCATTGGTAATTATAATGTTCATCTGTGAAAAAACATCACTTGTTTTTTTTATTATTATCATTATTATTAAATATGACATTGTTTCTCAAATGCCTGACTTCGCATCGTTGTCATTTTCTTGTTGGCTTCAGTTTAAGGTGAATCTGTGATTTCTGTGCCGCTAGTGGAACTAAATGGAATTGCAAAAATAATATGCATGAGAAATAAGTTTCCCAAACACTCATTCCACGCCCATCTGTCATCTGGCAAATGACTAGTCCCGCCCCAAACTTGAACAGTTTATTGAGTCAGATGTTGACATGTCAGGCTGCTTAAACATTCACAGTCACAGTCTTTACACTCTTCAGAAAGACAAACTAAGCAATGGCTTACTTACAGTGACTCTACATGATAAAAAAATATATATATTTTAGCACAGACAATTATGCATAGGGTTGCAAAAAGGTGGAAAATTTCAGAAATATTCCAGAAATTTTGGAAAGTTTTCCAGGATTTTTTGGAATATTCCAGGGATTTTTGGAAAATTTCGGAAATTTACCGGAAATGTTCCACCCCTTTGCAACCCTAATTATACACATTAGCATTAATAGCATTATTTAATAGTAGGATCCATGTGGCTCCAGTTTTCTTTCCTTTTTACGCATTTTTTTTATTATTATTATTGCTTTAGATCTCTTCTACCTGTTACTGGATTGTTCTGTTTTATAGTTCTGCAAAAGACCTTCAGAAAGCCATCAACATTTTGTCTATTTTGCTTCAGAGTTTACAGTAGCACAATGAAATTATTCTCTCTGTCTCTCTGTTTTTGTTAAAACAATAAAGTCTGCATTTTTTAATCAAACTGTTTTTCTCCAGAGTGAAAGATTTATTCAGCCTCCCTTCAAAGGTGTCCTATTATGCTTTTTCACTTTTTCAACATTAGTTACTGTGTAATATTGCTGTTTGAGAATGAAAACGATTACAAAGCTCAAAGTGCATTCTAAAGGGATATATTCTCTAACAGAAAACACTTTTTTAAGAACTACAACAAACGGCTCGTTCGGCTCAAGATATTGAGACATCACAAAGTCACTTATTTCAATAATTCCCGCCCACAGAATAAGCAAAAAAGGGGGCGAGGCCTGGTTGAGCTGCGCTAGAGAAGACAAAGAAGAAGAGCTGCTTTATTAGCGTGTTGTCGCGGTCATGGTAGGGTGTGTGGCCTTTCCCGAACACGCTCTAATGCCGAGTTCACACTGCAAGATTTTAGCTCGATTTTTCACTCGCCGACAGGTTTTGCGAAATCGCCGACAAATGCCCGAAATCGGAGGCAAATCGGTGCTCATTCACGCGAGTGACAATCACGCAGTGTGAATTATCAAC
>NW_015643184.1:280832-291494 GCF_001515625.1 Sinocyclocheilus rhinocerous | reverse complement strand
TGCATAATCTGTTTTTCTTTTTCTCCTTGTAGCTGGAAATCAGCTCACAGACAATTTGCGGGCTATATATATTTTTTTTAATAATTCCAGTCTAGCTCGAGATCTCCGGTCTGACGCACTCGGGTTTTCGCGTTATTTCCTTATCACTTCTCGCGTGTGTTTTGTTGTGAAACGTAGTTTGCGGACCAGACAGAGTTGACGGCGATTCTTCCTATTGTGAAGTCATGCAATGTGAAACCCCCTGTCGCCGATCCATCGTGCAATGTGAACACAGCAGCAACTGAATGCTACCCCAAATAGTCACGCAGTGTGAAAACAACGGCGATCCGACGAGTTTGAAAATCGTGCAGCGTGAACTCGGCATTAGGGGTTCGCCAATCACAACATGCTGGACCAGATAACCAATCAAACCTTTCAGAGGAGGGAAACAGGAACTAAGGAACTAACAGAGTGTTCGAGACAGACTGGGAAGAGAGGTGCTGCAATAATGTAAAGTATGTGAAAAACTATGCATTTGGGAACAATCAAGCATGAAAACCTATTCTAGTACACCAAATCAAGACTTCATGAAAGAGCATAATAGGACCCCTTTAAATCATCTGTGAATCAGTCAGTCAAACAAGTAGTGCTGTCCCAAATCACAATATCATTTGTGCCAGTGCTGCCATGTAGGGCCAGTCAGGATGCTTAAACAAATCTTTATCAAACATTGTTTTGATAGCTCTACAGAGTCACAGTGTTAACATTTTCACTCTACCGTCTCCCACTACTGTGAGATTCCTCAGTTATTAAGTTGAATCAAGTGCATTTATAGTCAACACATGACAAGCACACTGCCAACCATTCCTGAGACCACACGGAAGCAGTGTGTGCTTGTCATTCGTTGACTATAAATGCACTTGATTGACTTCACTAATAGTTTGAAACCTCATGATAGCCTGATGCCTGTACCACAAAGTGGGTTTAAGTTGTTAGCCAGGTAAGTCTGAGTTTATATTGAGCAACCCTAGATCTTCATCACCACAAAAGTGTATAGGAGTTTGCTGGTGTTCATCACTCCCCTTGTGTCTCTCACTTAAAATTAAAGCATACGTGCAGAAAAATAATATTAGAGGTTGACAAAATAGATTTCCATATATATGTATGTATATATATATATATATTTTTTTTTTTTTTTTTTTTTTCTTCTCCTCCAGCAGTAGTTGTTGGCGTTTTGCAAATATTGTTTAAAGTTGGCATGAAACAGAATTTGTGACCAAATTTACTTCTGAGTTGTGACGTATTTCTGGGTGAATTGGCCATGAATAGAGGCAGATCAGAGTCTTACAAATGTCAAAAGAGAGTCTTATCACAGGAAGAGCAACTTAGGCCATTTTGATTAAAGACAAGGTTAAAAATCAATTTCATGCAGAATAAGATTTTTTTTCTGCTGATTTGATATGCAAGAAATGTTTCTTCTTGAGTCATTCTCAAAATATGGTATCAAAACTGTACCTTGATTTTTGAGTTATGAAAAATATTTATAGTCAAGAAACACCATGTAAGAGGTATCATTTCATAACCTAAAATTTTATCGTGTTTGACAAACACCTTGTACACCACATCTGGTACACCAATTCTATAACTTTTACAGTTGTTTATTTGTTTATTTTTTAATCAGTTTCTTTTCCAAGGTTAAGCCTAAGTGCAAGGTCTAACAACTGTGCAAAAAGAACATATAAATAAATAACTAATGATATTAATAAGTCCCGAAGAATTGTCCTTGTCCTTTGATTTTTTTTTGTTTGTTTTTGTTTTTTGTGACAATCAATGCTGAAAACTATTTTAAAAATACAAAACTGTAGAAGTGTTCATCCAAGATCAAAGCTCAGTGAAAGAAAAGGCTTTCCAAATGTGGGTATGGTGATTTGCACAATGTAAAAAAAAAGTATTTACATTTAAATATTTTAAATATATATATTTTTATGTTTCAGCTAAAGTCATTGATTTTCAGTGTTCATGTGAAATATGTTCATTTAAAAAATTGTCATAATTTACTCGTTACAGGTTCAGCAGATGTAAGTTTGAGATAATATTGACACATCTAAAAACATTTTTATAAGAATTTTTTCACTGATGTTACAACTATTTTGTGTAGTAAAACAATTATAAAATAAAAAAGAACAACAGAAGTTGTATTTTATGACAACTGAATAATATTGTTGAGATGTTAATAAAAACTTAGTATCAGCTAATATGAGAGAGACAAATTCACTAAACTAAATTCAAAACTTAAAAAAAAAAAATATATATATATATATAGAGAGAGAGATAGAGAATGAACCTATTAGCACAGTTAAAATGATTATTTTAACTGTGCTACTAGGGTCATTTTTTTTACAATGCAATACAATAACTTACATTCTTATAAAAATTACATCACAATAGAGTGTCAGTTTCTGAAGTCTTGAGTACACTTTAAAGGGGTCCTATTTTGCTCTTTTACAAAGTCTTGATTTTGTTTTGGGGGTGTACTAGAACAGGCTCTCATACTAAGTTGTTCGAAAAAACACATTATTTTTCACATATTTTACATTATTACAACACCTCTCTCCCCAGCCTGGCATGAACGGCTCGAATAGTTCCTGTATCAAATTTGCCTTCTCTAGTGCAGCTCAACCAGGTCTCGTCCCATTCGTCGATATTTGTGATATCACAAATCCTGGAAAATATGCGTTGTAGTCCAAACGAGTTGTCGTTGTAGTTATTGAAAAGTGATTTTTGTTAAATAAAATATCTTCTTTTGAAGTGGACTTTGAGCTTTGTAACTTTGCAGATCTTTTTTATGCTCAAACAGCAACATTACAGACTAACCAAAGTTGAAAAAGTGAAAAAGCATAATAGGACCCCTTTAAATTCACATTCAGTCTTATAATTTCAGTCTGGCACAGTCAAATTCTAGTTTTAAAAATGCTCAAGTACATTTCACCAAAAAATCATAAGTCTGTTTTTCAGTCTTTCGAGAGATTAACTGCTGTCGTGCACTTCTGTCTTAAAAAAGAAGAAAGCAAACTGGATCTAACCGGCACAGGGGGGATAAGTGGACAGCCCATATGAGCAGTAAATCAGATCCTCTTGTTTGAGAAACAGACCCCTCACTAGTACTCAACTAGAAGCTTCATTGAACAGAACACACTGAACACCATCTGCAACGGTGATGAGAAGACTCTGAGATGCTGCTGGCCTTCACATCTGACACATGGCAAATAAGAAGAAACATGTAAAATGGGCAAAATAAACTACACTGTAAAAAAGATTGTGATTTTAACAGTAAAAGACTGTAAAAATGCTACAGTAAAAACCTGTTAACTGGTTATCAGTAACTTTCCATACTATATACGGTGAATAACTGTTATTACATTTAATATAATTTTACAGTAAAATACTGTTAAAATTACGTTTTTTGGAAGTGAAAAAGAAAAAGTCACTGTATAATTTACAGTGAAAAACCATAAATTGAGACTCCCAGAATTCCCTGCATGACACTTCATATTTTGTTTTTTCATTGAAATCACTGTTTCTTCTTAGTTTTTTCTTATCAGTTGTGTACATTAGGGTTTTATCTTACATCTAATGTTGTTAAATTAATGTTTACTGCATTATGTGTCACCATGATGGTGTATGACACTGTGCACCTTCTATATATATATATATTAGTATTTCCCTTCTCAGCTTGTGGAAGAGCTGTTTGTGATGAGTTTTAATTCATCATGTGACTTTCTCATCACCACCTGTTTTTGGTGGTTATCAGTATTACAATGGTTTAAAACAGATATTAGTACTTCAATATGTTGGTTTATTAACATTACATCAGTTAATGAAATGTTTTTTTTATTGTGAATTTAAGTTAAGTCTGTAAAAGCTGAAATGTTGCTACCATATTTTTAATGGTGAAGTTCTGGCAACCACAGCTGCCGGTATTTTACCGTAAAATGTCACAGATTTTTTTTTACAGTGTAAAGTTGTTTTTTTACGGTAAATGATAGTAAATGATTAAGAGTATGATGGATGAATTAATCTAAGTTTAAGTGAACAGTTCAATTGAAAGGTCAGAGAGAAATGATGCTACAGGCCAATAGCAGCCATGCAAATGAATAAACTTTTCTAATGAACTCACATTTGAGCCATGTCTAATAATTTGGAACTTTATCTATGAAATTTAACTTCATTTAAATTTTACTTGGTGAATGATTTGAAGCAGCAACTGTGGTGACATACAAGTAGTGTTCCTCATTTAAGGCTCACACTTGACTCTCAATTCATTCCAATAGAGTTTCATCTTAGCGTGCTGCTATGTGATACTCTATCTATGATGCCTTAAAATGCTGTCTAGGTAGACGGCTCTCAGGCTATCTGTTGTGTTGCTTTCTGTCCTGTGCTTTGTAACATAAAAATAGCTGTACTGCTAGTCAGTATTTGCGCAGCAAAACAGCAGAACACTGTTTGATAGAAAAGAACGCAAGTGTTGAAAGCTTCTTCCCGGACGATATTTTGAAGCAGCATAGGATAAAGACCTTTTCAGAAAGGTCTCCAGAAATCTGCATTGGAGATTACAATCTTTAACACATCTACCCACTCAAATTCCTCTTGTCCATGATCTGATCTGCTTTTTCCAAAGGTAACACAACTCCGCCAGATATTTATTTGATGTGCAGATTCTACTGTTGCAGCAGAATGGACAAATGCTAGACAAAGATGTGAGTAACAGGAGCTTCAGACTCCTGCTGCAAAAACCTTGGAGGAGTTGTGGTTGGAAACCCTGCTCAAATGATTATCAAGAACCTGTCTCCAATCCTGAGTGCTGTTTTATCAAGCATTGTCTCTGTGAATAGGGACTGTGGCCTTTTGGCTAGATGAGGGGTATTTGGTGCTCTGTTTTGAAAGTGAAAAAGTGACGAAAGTGACATGACATGTGGCCAAGTATGGTTTTGCACTGTTTTCATCAGTATAGCAGCAAATATTCAATGCTTTCACTGAAATAAAAATATGACATAGTCTTGGACTTATTTTTTAAACGCATGTTTTTCTTAATCTGTTTTTCTAAGTGGTCAGTAAAAAAGTGTGTGAATTAAATCAATGAAAATAATCCCTGGGCACAATTCCAATTCAGATCATCATAATAGAAACAATTTATAAAAGAAAACAATAATAAGATGCAAACCTATGCATTTCGGAAAAGAATGGTGCAATCTGCAGATATAAAGATGTCTCAAAAAAGACTTTGATTCAAAACAGTCAAATTAGACACACCTGCTCAAATGAAATGACAAAGGTGATCAATGTCAAACAACCACTAGATGGAGAATATCTATGGCTAGTCTACAAAGGATAGGTAATCGTTTGCATTATATGCTGTGTCTGAATTTGTCTACTTAAGCTGCACCCTAAAAGTATGGGAAACACTTTAGTATAGTGACCAATTCTCACTATTAATTAGTTGCTTAGTGGCATGCATATTACTAGCATATTGGCTGTTTATTAGTACTTATAAAGCACATATTTTGCATTACCATATTCTAAATGCTTAATCCGACCCAATACCTAAACTTAACAACTACCTAATGAACTATTAATTAGCAGTAATTAGGAGTTTACTGTGATCATCCTGTCACAGTTAACATCCTCATATACACATTTTATATAACTAAAGGTGACATATCATGAAAATCTTAGTGTGTTTCTGCTTCCACTCAAAATAGGCATTTTCAAAATGATATAATAAATGATCTGTGGGGTATTTTGAGCTGAAACTTTACAGACACATTCTGGGGACACCAGAGACTTATATTACATATTGTAAAAAGGGGCATAAATTTGTCTCCTTTAAATAAAAAACACTACTCAAACATTTCTTTCTACCTTATTGGAGAGAAAACAGTTAGTTGATATGCAAGTCGTGGGTCTTACATGCAAAGAACTCAAGCTCAGCCCTTATGAAAATTAACCATGGTTTTACTACAAAAAAAAGAAAAAACACAGATAACATTAAATAAATATTTTTTTATGAAGGTAGATATTATTAATCATTCAAACTCCTTTCAGAGCGTCTCTACTTAAAACTTGGTCTCACAAACATCCGCCATGTTTGTAGTTCTTTTATTCACGTTTGTAGTTCTGAACCGAATTATCTTCCAAAGCACAGTGGGTTGTGGGCAATATCAGCTAACAGAGTGTGCAAGGATCCACACTTTGAAAGTTTACTTGAAATAGTACACCATCCAGGGACTTTTGGCATACTCCTTTTTTTTTTTTACATACTATGCTTTTGGGACATATTATTTAGCATGGATAGTACGCACATTGGAATGCAGAGATAGTTTATCTAACATATCTAATGGCTCCCACTATAAAAACTTGAGTTTTTAAAAGTAATGGGACACCAAAGTATAACTATTCATGGAGGCATTTACTTTTCTCTCTGTTTCTTCCCACTCATCTACTGCTCTGCCACACAGAACGCAAAGACAGTGGGATATCTGTTAAACAATAACACGGAAACTCTCAGCGGCCTCCGTTATGCTCCAATCTTGCCCTGTACCGCAGTCACCAAGTCCATCCAAACAAGAGGTCACTATTTAACGTGACCATGCTCTACAGGACTCCACAATAGATCCTCACTGCAGCCAAAACCAAAGCTATTTTCAACCTTATCAATATTTTTCATCTTTGGAGTATTGGGAGGATCAAAGGGTTTTTTACACGTCTGTCTCTGTCTTATCTGATCAGGAGGGCGTAGCGCTGTGTGCCATTACCTCATAAAGGAAGATTACAGCCAATGGAATATCCCATACCGGCCCTAGAACAGGAGGTGGCAGTTAGGTTTCCACACCTGCATTCCACAGGAGTGTTGATATTTATTAACACTTTATACTGATATGAAACCACCTAGCATTCACTTTGGTCAAAGTTTGCATTTTTTTGCATTTGGAAAGCCAGTGTAATGCTGCCTTCAAGTCATATCAGAGTGATCATGTTTAGGAAATGAATGCACATGAACACCACGATGTAATTACTTGTGGGAAACTAGTGGGATTTTTGCTGATGTCAACTCTTCCTGGTATGTTCCTACTTGAAGTCATGAAGTGTTTTTAGTAAAAAAAAATATAGTATATAAGAGACATGGCTGAGTCAGGAAGCCTTTCTGTGTAAAGTTTGAATGTACTCAACTGTGTTTGCATGGGTTCCTCTGGGACAGTCCCCACAATCCGCATGCAGGTAACTTGAAGATGCTGAAATTGATCTTCACCCAGGATATGTCCTTGCCTACAGCCTGAGATGCTGACATTTCTATATCTCAAAGACACAGAGCTTTTTTAGATTTAATACAACAAAAATGAATAGCATGTTATATCTTTGTATTTTCTGTGTGATGGTAGAGAACACAATTAAATTAATAATACAGTTTAAAAAGACCAGTCACAGTTTGTGACCATGTTTTTTGATGTGTGTCCTGCAGTGTTCAGCTCCAACCCTAATTAAACGCTCCCGAAGCAGCTAATCAGTGTCTTCAGACTTAATTTCCAGACAAATGTTGCTTTGTTCCAAATGACACCCTTTACCCTTGCAGTCCTACTCACTAGAGAAGAGATGTTCGGAAAGTTATTTTAATTTAAGATTACGAGGGCACATAAATGTAGAAAAATAACAATGTGCATAAATCATTTATAATGAAGACTTCAATATTCCATAAAAAATTATAATTGTCAACATTGATTTCATTGTGACTTTAAGGTGCCTCTCATGTGCATTCATCTCTTAAATATGATCATTCTAGTGTGACTTGAAGGCAGCACATTGAGTCCTGACTTTTAAGAATTAAAAAAGTCTTGTCAATGCAAATACGTACTGAACATAATGTTTACTTTACAATTAAATTGCATATTTACTGTACTGTAGGAGCTTGAAATGCACACAATTTTTTCTCTTCAATTTGTTGCATTCGATTTAATCTTCTTGTCTTTGTCAGTAAAAGAGGATAATAAATATGATATATTCACCAAAATTATGCAAACACACATATCATGCCATGAAGGCAACTTCTGAACTTGCAAGCTGAAAATTCCCAAAAGGACAGCAATAGATCAAGCTAAAAAAATAAATATATAAATAACCTCAGCGATTATTTGGCTCAGTCGAGCAAATAAAAAGCGAGCGAGTAGACTTGTAATGATGCGTCATTCTGGCCACTGCTGTTGCTGTGTATTGGGCGTGTAAACTCTTTATCATAATATTCCTTGAATTTTATAATAAAGAGTTTACACCCACAATAGTGTTCATAATGTTCCATCACATATTTGTATGTTATGTTTAATTTGGATCCAAACATGATGTAAGATAATGAACTATTTGTGCTCTTTATTGTTGAATATTGCTCATGCATTCTTTAACATCAATTCATCAGCCTATTAATTACATAATACTATAATTATGTAACTTTCATTAAAACTGATTGTTTATAATTGCTATCCATTTTTTCGTTTATTGTTATTGACAAAAGTGTGAAACTACAGCAGTGTTTCCATGTTTAAATGTACAGTATGTTTTGTCAGTGTTTAAAGTACAAATGTTTTGATGACTTTGATCATTTGGAGATATTGTCACAAAGAAAATATTATTTTAGGTTAATCACACCCTTGTTTTCTCAGTCTGGTTGTAATCAGTACAGTATATGTGTGTATGTATTTCTAGTAGGAATGTTTGGGTTTGGAACAACTACATGAACAAAGACAGGAGCCACAGGATATTAGAGAGATAACTAGATCCTAATAAGAAAGTCAGATTACAAGAACTTAATCCAGAAATAAGAAATATTCTAGGTTATTTCTACTTGTTGTCTGTGTAGTACCTATGCTTATAGTTCTCTTTTAGTTATGACATGAGTTAAATGGACTGTACATAACAAGATTGTTTATAACTTTGGTATTAGTTTATTTTAAGGACCAATTCTCACTATTAACTATATTACTAGCATATTGGCTGTTTATTAGTACTTATTGTCACAAATCCGTTCCATGCACTTCCGTTCGCTCACCACCAGAGATCACCCGCTCACTACTATGGACTCTTGCACCACACTACTGTTGCACTTCACCCGGACTACAGTTCCCATCATCCATTGCACTGATTACACACACACAGCTGAATGCACTGATTACACACACACAGCTGAATCCAATCAGACATGCTACATAAGCCATGGACTTCCTCTCTCTCACTGCCGAGTATTATAAGCGCATATCGCTACCCTAGTCGATAGCTACTTTACAGATCCAGTTCCCATTCCTAGTTTGAGTTCTAGTTGTCTAGTCTAGTCTCGTCTAGTTTCCTGTTTGCCTGTTTCCTGTGTTCGCCGGAGATCCACCACGCCCGCTCACTGGACTACTCTTGTGTCTTGCCCTCAATATACCTGTTTGCCATTATCTGACCCTTGCTTGTCTTGACTTTGTTCTAGAATAAAAGCTTTGCATATGGATCCGCACGCCTCTCGTCTCGTCGACGCTGTAACACTTATAAAGCATGTATTAATGTCTTATTCTGCATGACCATATTTTGTATCCCTTAGTCCTACCCCACACCTAAATTTAACAACTACCTTACTAACTATTAATAAGCAGCAAATTAGGAGTTTGTCTCGCCCTGTTCGAATACTGTTTGCCCCTCGCCTGGACCATAGCCTGTGTTTCGTATTAACCCTTTGGAATACCCTGTTTGGACATTGTTCGCCAGAGATCCACCACGCCCGCTCACTGGACTACTCTTGTGTCTTGCCCTCAATATACCTGTTTGCCATTATCTGACCCTTGCTTGTCTTGACTTTGTTCTAGAATAAAAGCTTTGCATATGGATCCGCACGCCTCTCGTCTCGTCGACGCTGTAACACTTATAAAGCATGTATTAATGTCTTATTCTGCATGACCATATTTTGTATCCCTTAGTCCTACCCCACACCTAAATTTAACAACTACCTTACTAACTATTAATAAGCAGCAAATTAGGAGTTTATTGAGGCAAAAGTTGTAGTTAGTAGCTAGTTAATAGTGAGAATTGGAACTTAAAATTAAGTGTGACCGTAACTTTGTACATACAGAGTGAGCAAGCATTTCTATCACAAAAAAATCATGAGTCCACACAAGAACAATTAAACTGACCTAAACTAAGGCTATAAGTCTGAGATCAATGATCTGATTGATTTACTTTAATATTACAAAAAAAAACATATGACACTACACTCTAACAATGATTCTGTTACATAAGTCTCATGCCATCACACAAAGGAAAACTCAAAATTATAGTCTGTCACTCCCATGATCCATAGACCTTAAGAGCAGTAGACCTTCCAGTGCAGGTGAATGCAGATAGAGAGCGGCTGATGTCTTTAGTTTGTCCCAGGATGATGATGTGATTTAATGATTGCACAGGTGTAATATGGTGTTTGGGTTTTGTCATGTTCATGTTTCCATGTCTTTTATTTTGTAATTGTTTCACCCTGTTTGTGTCATGCTTCCCTTGCCCTCATGTATTCATACCATTGGTTCTCTTGTTCATTGTGTCATGTTCTGATTGGTTGTCCTAGTCATGTGTCTTGTTTCCCATAGGTTTGTTCTTGTCATGTGACCCTCTTGT
>NW_015643184.1:275914-276479 GCF_001515625.1 Sinocyclocheilus rhinocerous | reverse complement strand
CCGCCACGCCTGAGTCCCCGGCCAAGATGGCCACCACGCCTGAGTCCCCGGCCAAGATGGCCACCACGCCTGAGTCCCCGGCCAAGATGGCCACCACGCCTGAGTCCCCGGCCAAGATGGCCGCCACGCCTGAGTCGGACGCGGAGCTTGGGCCAAGACAGAAAGGTTTGATTTCTAGTGTGATGGACCCACCTCTGATGTCGGTGCGAGCTGCAGGCATCCCGGTGACGTCAGCGCTCTCAAGCCCCGCTGTCTTAGAGGTCCTGCCACACTCTGCTGCCCTTCCGGTAATGGCGGTCGCCATTTTGAGCGTGTGGGCTGCACACTGCGCTCCAGAGTCCTCTGCTGTCCACGAGTCTGCGTCTGATGTCTATGAAGTCTATGAATCTGCCCCAGTGACCTCTCCTGCCTATGAGTCTGTCCCTGAGGCCTTTTCTTCTGTACCAACTGTACCAAGGGCCTTTCCTGTCCATGAATCTGCCCCAGTGGCCGCTCCTCGGAAATGCCCGCCCTCCCACCCGCTCCAGCCTCCTCCACCGCTGTCGTCTGGCAGCCCCTCTGCTCG
>NW_015643184.1:238952-275698 GCF_001515625.1 Sinocyclocheilus rhinocerous | reverse complement strand
TGGCCGCCACGCCTGAGTCCCCGGCCAAGATGGCCGCCACGCCTGAGTCGGACGCTGAGCTTGGGCCAAGACAGAAAGGACTGATAGCTAGTGTGATGGACTCACCTCTGATGTCGGTGCGAGCTGCAGGAATCCCGGATCCTCTGCATTCCCCTGGCTCGTTGGCCCCCCGTCCCCACCTCGGGCTACTCCACCCCCTGCTCCGCCGCCGTTGGTCGGCCCCCTGGAGTCGGTGGACATTCCTCCTCCATGGCTCCTCCCTCCGTCGGCTCCACCGTGGGCCGCTATTATGGCTGTGGCCTGGGCCCCACCATGGCTCCCTGCTCTGCCTGCCTGCCATGGCTCCCTGCTCTGCCTGCTCCGCCATGGCCGCCTGTTCTGCCTGCTCTAGTCTGTTCATGCCTGGTCAAGTCTGTTCATGCCTCGTCAAGTCAAGTCTGTGTCTCTAGTCTTCGTCTGTTTGGATTATGTTTGGATGTTTGGATCACTGTAAATAAACTGCACTTGGGTTCTCACTACTCTCGCCTTCAGTGGACTGAATTCGTTACAACAGGCATATCCACAGCTGCATTTAAACAACCTCTCTGTCCCTGCATGTACTGAGGCGGCTTCATAAGTCATGACATGCCTTGTAATATCCTACCTCTTTTATTCAGTGTTTTGTTGTTTGCTTATGTTACTTTCAACACCAGCATTACATTTTGTGTCATTATCACAGTGTGCAGGGATACATAGACTTTTTGAAGTGTGGTATTAAGGCAACCTGCCATTGCATTCTGACTATGACACAGTCTGAGTGTAAATGTGTGTGACAATCTTTTCTATTCCTTTGTCTCTCAAGGATTTTCTGTCAGACTAGTTTCTGTTCCATGTACAAAGGACAGGTTTCCTTTTTTCCGCTCTATTTGTGTAGGGCCAGGTGAGTTCATAGTTGTCTGTTTCCCATCATTAATATTGATGTGTTGCATTGTGACACAGAGAAATATGCTCAGTCTGGCAGTCATAACGCTTATGTTAAAGCTGCTGTGAGTGTGTGTCTGTCTGCTGTTGTCAGTATGAGTGATATATAAAATGACCATGCTTTTACATTACTGTTTAATAATGCTGAGGCAATAAATCACATCATGTAGCTGGTTCATATAATGGCCTAGGTGAGGATAATTTTATGGACAAGTCCATTTAAACTAAGATGATTTTAATTCTGTCTTCTCACAATGCCTTGCTGTCCAGTGTCTGTCAGGAGACTTAGAATGTTCATATACAGTGGTTTCCGAAAGACTGCGGACACTCTGAAAATATGACATTCAAAAACTAATTTAATATGAACAGAGCACTTTTGAAAAAATACATCTAATGGATATTATCATATGAAATGAAGAAGAAAAAATATAAATAAATGTATATCAATATAGGTGTACCTATATAAATAAAGGTGACTTGACTTGACTCCAACCGAAAAAGGACAATTTTGCAAAAACAACGGAATTCTTTAATCCATGTACATTTTTTCAGTTAACAACTTACACTTTTCTCTCAAATTGAAATTGTTATGCTTAAAATATAGTTTGTTATGATATATATATATATATATATATTTTTTTTTTTTTAAGATATTTTAAAAAGTACAGAGGCAGTTTCACTAGTGGATTTTTGGAATGATAAAAAACAGATGTACTTTTCAAAATGAAGACAAATTGGATATTTTGACAAGCAATAGTAATCATGCATCCACTAAAAATCACCAAACACCAGGTCATTAAAAGACACCAAGCAAAAATCATGATTAAATGTGATGCTATTCCTGAAGAAAAAATACAAATAAAAAACTCCAGTAGCACTTGTTTGCAGATTTATGCTGCCTTGATAATCTCATGAAATGACATTCAGACCATTTTACATGTGATTTAAGTGTCCAAGCACTTTTGGGGCCACTGTGTGTATGCTCCATTTCAGCCAGATTTGGGACAAACTAACAATATAGTTCCAACAAAATTGACATTCATTTGGCAAAGGCTTAAAGCAACTTACAGTACATTCAATTAGTGTTAATTTCGTTAACGAAGACTATGACGAAAAATGTTAGTCGACGAGCTTTTTTCCCATGACTAAGACAAGACGAAGACGAGACGATAATAAGGTCAATAAACGATAACTAAGACTATACCAACATGCAATTTCGTTGACGAAATAAGTCGAGACTAAAATGTATTCAAAAAGATAAAAACTTTACCAAAAACCTCTTTTTATTTTCGTCAAAAAAAGGAGACAAAATGTTACTGCTCACAGCTCGACACGCCTCTGCTAGGCGAGCTTTCATGAGTGCGGTTGCCAGATATCAAGAGTTAAAATCCCCGAATCAGAGCTGTTACAAGGATACATTTTGGCAACCATGCGCACGCGCGCGCTCCTCATTGCGGAAGCGCCGCCGCCGATGATCTGAAAACACCGACAAACAAGCTGGAGTTTAGCGATCTAACGTTAATTGAAAGCATCATTCAGACGGTCTGTGTTCTGTCATGAGACCTCGACTATATTGTTTGTGATTGTGATCCCTGATTAAATGCACTTACTCAACCGCTGTTGTTTTAATAGAGAAATAGGCTATTGTCATTTGGAATTAGTGAAATTATTTGGAATTTCACTGTTATGTTTTTCTTTTGTTGCAGTTTGCATAATGTAGACAGAGAGATTGCACAAGTCTTGTCATGAGATCTCACTATATTGTTTGCGATTGTGATCGCTGAATAAATACACTTACTCAACCGCTGTTGTTTTAATAGAGAAATAGGCTATTGCAATTTGGAATTAGTGGAATTACTAATTTCACTGTTATAATATTTTTTGTTTGTTTGAGCTTTTTTCATAATGTAGACCAAGAGATTGCATAAGTCTTTAGTATTAATTTATATACCGTATCTTTACAACACGCATTACATTACAAATTTCATGGCACACTCGTTTTATGCGTATTTGGCGCCACCTATTGTTGTGGGTGTATTATTGACATGTCAAAGTCTAGACCCTGAATATAAGACGACCGCGTTTTTTCAGATGTATTTCCAAGAAAAAAACATTGTCTTATATTCGGGTCAGTATGGTAATAAAAAGGCTATACTAAATCAGTACACTAGAATAAGTAAAATACACCATGTATAGCCTATGTCCACATTCTATTGATTTGTGCTAACTGGTGAAAGTGCAATACCTGAAATGGAAAAGTAAATTTCTCAAATGACAACAAACATTACGATTATGAATTAAAAATGGCTGCCAAAATTATTACTGCTGTACAGTTAATTAATAATAATCTTATTGCTAAAATGTCAAGTTTTCATTTACTAAAACTAGAGTATAATACTTCAGGTTTTCTTTGACTAAAACTAGAGTAAAATACTTCAGGTTTTCTTTGACTAAAACTAGAGTAAAATACTTCAGGTTTTCTTGGACTAAAACTAGACTAAATGTTGAGACTTTTAGTCGACTAAAACTTGACTAAAACTAAATAGGATAAGGTTGACTAAATATGATAAAAACTAACAAGGAAATTTTACCACGGGACTAAGACTAAATTTAAAATAGCTGACGAAATTAACACTACATTCAAGGGACACATTTATGAGTGATCCAACTTTATCAAGTTTAGCTAGCAATATGCTAAGCAACAGGAACTACTTGTAGCAGGACACAAGGCATGATGCTTATGGCACTTTTCCACTGCGTGGTATGACTCGGCACGGCATGGTTCGGCTCGGCACGGTTTGCGTTTCCACTGCAGTTCAGTACCGCTTTAGAGTGGGCGGGATTATTCACATGCCGTTATAGTTGCGCCACCTCTACTATCACGACTTCTAAAAAAAACTTTTTCATTCCGCGTCGCCCCATCAAGCTCTCGCTGGATCCGCTCCTCTGCTATCAATTTTGTGTCGCAAGTTCAGTGACGCAGGTAGTGACGATTCTCTCCGGCCAATCCGTGATCAGCAGAGTTTACACGTCACATTTTGGTAACGGTACGGTTCACTTGGAACCCCAACCGAGGTGGTACTAAAAAAAGTACCAGGTACCAGGTACTGTACCCAGTGGAAAACCCCCAAAAAGTGAACCGTACCGAGCCGTACCGTGCTGTACCATGCAGTGGAAAAGCGCCATTAGTTTGTTGGACCAGTGCTCCCGATTGATTGTCAAGTTCAGTCTAAATGCAGTTTTCTGACCTGCATGATTAAGGACAGGATCTTGTTCATTCACACAGCTAGATTTCCCGTGTCCTGTGCTTTCATTCCCAAACACTGATGTGACACAAAATATTGGGAAAACGTGCCTGTGGCAACATTTCTGCAAATTGATATTATATTGCTTCTTGCACATTTTGTGACACTTTCAAAATAAAATGTCCAATGAGAGGTGGCAAAAAGCAAGTTGGGTTTTATCCAAAACTAATGTCGACTAACGTAGATTTTAAGGTCTGATACCTGCATTGAAGGACGAGTGAACTCTCAGCTTTCTCTTTTGGTAGTGCAGGTTTTCCTGTCATTGTGTGAATGCTTGTCCTTTTGTTTGTCTGTATAGTTGTAAAGATTGATTGAGTGACGTCAGACCAGTAGCAGCAGCCAAAACCAACTGATCTTGACTGTGGCCATAACCCTGCCTCTCCTCCTAGAAATATGAATAAATAAATAGGATGAGGATGAACCTTTAGGATGTCTTCATCTGCTCTCCCCACCGCTGGCAAAGGAAATGAAAATCATTTCTACAGATGTGCTCCCTTTCATGGCCAAAAAGGGATTAGAGAGAACATCAGACATTGTTTCTATGTATTGTTTGACTTTAAAGTCATGCGCAAAATGGGATTAAAACAAAACAAAAAAATGCCGATAAATAACCTTAAGTAACCCCCCCCTTCTAAACCAGCTTCAAATAGCTACCATGTTCCTGACAGCGTCCCACTGCTATCACCTCAAAGGCCATTCCAGGACGAAATTCAAGTTTATTTTCTTTAAATCTCCCATTTCTAACAAGAACCTCTTAAAAGCCCATAACAAGCAGTTGAATTGTTGCTTTCTTAATCTGGAGGGGTGTAAGACACCATGTCTAACTTCAAAGTCCATCTTAACGCCACACTTTAATTGTATGTACTCCAGCACCCTGCATGCCATCTGATTCTGCTGACTGCACTTACTGGTCTTACACTAACACTTCTTTCTCTTTTTGGGTCCAGTCATCCCTTCTTTTGACACATGCACACTTAAAGAGTTCACCCATAAATAAAAATTCTGTCATTATTTACTCATTTTACCAAACCATTATGACGTTCTTTCTTCTGCGGAACACAAAAGGAGAAGTTCAGCAGAATTAACTCATGTGTTCTTGTCCATACAACAACGTCTCAAAAAAATCTTCTGAAGTCATACAAACAATGCCGACCTAGAAATTCAAAACATAGTAAACATTTTTATTTAATTTTTATTCATTTGATATCAATTTTCACACTCCATTTATGAATCTGAACATAGCGGAGCAAAACACATCAGATTATTGGCTCAGGGATCTGATTTCAGCCGTATCTCAGTTTTGACTAAATGTGTCGTTATCATGTTTTGCCACAAATAGTGTTGGGGAAAGTTACTACAATACTGCATTACTCCTTAAAAAAGTAACCATTGCGTTAGTTACTTTTTATGGAAAGCAATGTGTTATGTTATTTTTGTGTTACTTTTTCTTATCTTAGCTGGGCTTGCTCGTTTGTTTTTAATATAAAAAAAGTCCTATTTTCGGCAAACGTAAAAGCACTTTCACACCAAAAGTGAAATGAATAAGACTCAGGCTGATGGAAATGTAAATTCACATCTGTACAGTAGAGGATGCAGGAGAAGAAAGTTCAACAGTATTTAGCAATAATAAAATAAATCAATAAATCAATAAAAATGGAACACAAATGTTGTTTATCTACAGTCATTTTTTCTCATTAGTGTGGCTGAATTGGAACATCGAAGGTCAGCAGCAAAGATATTGGTTAACAAAATAGGATCAAATACATAAAGGATATTTATGTTATTTAGCATATTTAATTATTGCAGGTTTGCTTATTTATTTTAGAATTCATATTTAGAATTTGCATTTCAGTGTTTTGATTCATTTTGAGGAATACTGAATATGTTTTTGTGCAAATGCTATGAATAAATGCATGTTCTGTCAGTCAATAAATGGGAAAATAAAGTAACTAGCGTAACTAGTTACTCCGATATTTTCTTATAAATGAATAAGTAATGCATTATTTTACAAGTAACTTGAAAAAAGTAATCTGTAGTAACTCACTTTACTTTTAATGCATTAACAGTGGCCACAACCCTTAAATAGATTTGAATATGCAGAATTGTGGTTTCTTTTGTACAAGTACAATGCACAAGTTGTATTATAATTACTATATATTATAATGTATTATAATTACTGTTATTGTGCTATTAAGATACTTTTATGGCACTTTGTAGAGATTGACAGACCCTGGTCACTTTATGTTTTCATTGTTTGGAAAAGAGCCGCTTGGAAATTCTGCTTAATATATCCTTTTGTGAAAGTCACATTGGTTTGGAAAGAGGTGCGATGAGTAAAGGATGACAGAACTTTCTTTTTTTTTTCTCTCTCTCTCTCGATGCACTGTGCCTTTAATGATATTGTCTCAGACTGATCTTCTTTATTTGCCTAAGCCATAATTTCCTCCAAAAGCTTGGTCATTGCTCTGTGTATGCCATGCAAATCATGATCTGCTTCATTTTCTGTTGCCTCCCTAAAGTCTTTGCTCAGGCTTGTGATAAAGGGATAATCACTTCAAAGCAAACTGCTGAGAGTTTAGCCCTGAGCTGAAAGAGCAGGCAGACAATACAGTCATTGAGAGCAGTTACTGATCACAGCGTTCATCACGGAGCAGCAGACGCACTCACTTTAGCCGCTCCAAAATGAATACTCAGCAAGTACCAAACGGGAATAAAAAACTGGCTTTGGTCATTGGCTGTTAACTTTATAAGGTACTTATAAAGTGTGCACAGGTTCCACTAAAAATCGAATACTGGTGTTTCCTTTTGAGATATGAATTTAACACTTTTTTTTCTTTCTAATTATTAGTTATTAAATTGGGTTTTACTGGGTCTGATCAGTAATAGGCAATTGCACATCAAGCTAGTTTGCAGTGTTAACCAACGATACGTATGAATCTCTATGAGCCTGTAAATGATACATCCTGGATGATTATGCCTGGACAATGACTTCCTACTGCCATTAGAATTAGAATAGAGCATTACAATTTATGTCTCATTTGTGGATGGTTTCCACCATAGACAAAACATTTGATTATTGTGAAAGATGTGAAGATAGAGGCAAGTGAGTAAAGCTGTGTGGAAACTCTGTCGTTCTAAAAATGTGTCTTAAAGATTATTTTCTAAAATGTACTTTATGTTCTGCTCACCATGGTATGACAGCAATGTAGACAAAGCCTCACATCTGCTCTTTAAATTCATCTCATTTAGCACTAATGCATGTATTTTGTAATATCCTGCTCCTTAAAGTGAATGTAGAACATCAAAGGAAGCGCTCAAGCCTTTGAAGTATCATGAGTGGAATCAGTGGAACGTCCTCCCTCACTAGTTCAAAATGCAGGACAAGATTTTCTGGTAGTTTCACTTTTTTAGTTGAGAAGGACTTTTAACTACAGTATACTGCTACTGTAAAGTAGCCTACTTCGAACTTTTGTGGTGTCATGCGCTTAAAAACATCCTCGTCACATGAGCAAATGTGTGTTTGGCCCGACCTCTGGCTGAACGGCACGGATTGTAGCTGTATGCACTATTTAAATTAACCAGTGTATCTATACGTTTGGTTGACTATTTTATTCTGATAATGAACAGGCTGCAACATTTGCAATGCTGTAGGCCTATGTGTGTGCGTGAGGCGCCGGCGCGATCGAACAGCGGAAACAAACAACAAAAAAATACTCCGTAATTTTTGGTCATACAGATCATTCGAAACTGCAATGTGTTTACTTTTATTTCTGTCATCTCGGTTTCCTTTCCGTGGACTTTCGTAGAGTGCCGCGCCACACAAATAGCCTATGAACAAATAGCAACTATTTTACGAACTATTTTACTCGAGGAATTTTTTCTCTGGTGCTGTTTTGCGGTGTTGGTAAATTCACCACTTAATTTTGAGTTAAAATATGTTGTTGTAACTTGCGTTACTGAGATTGTAACGAGTAATAATATTACCCAAATTTTATTATATATACTACTGTAATATTATTACTTTTGTAATGCGTTACTCCCAACACTGGTCTTAACTAACCTCATCATGTCTTAAAGCGGTAGTTCACCCAAAAATGAAAAGTTTACAGTCGTTTACTCGCCCTCATGCTGTTCAAAACCTGTATGCACTGCTCTCTTCTACAGAACACAAAAGAAGATATTTTGAAGAATACTGAACCCCATTGTCTTTCATTGTATAGAAAAACAACAACAACACATTATTCAAAATATATTCCTTTTTGTTATACAGAAGAAAGAAAACCATATTTTGGAACGACATAGGGTGAGTAAATGACAGAATTTTTATTTTGGGTGAATTATTCCTTTAATCGTCAATGTAAATGTCTACAATATACTTTTTTCTATTTGACTGTCCTAAAATATCAGTATTGACATTTAATTAAAGGAATAGTTTACCTGAAAATTTAATTTTTGTCATCATTTACTCACATCTAGAAAAAAAGCTGGTCAGAGATTCTCATTGCTTTCCACTGTAGAAAGAAAGCAGCACTAGAGTGGAGCAATATGAAAATGACTCATAAAATTATGATAAAAATTTTATTTCTGAGTGAACTATTCTATCCTAGTTTCTAGTCCTTAATTCATCAGCAACAACACTTTTGAACAGAATTGTTTTACTGTGCTGTTCGGTCACAACATCAAATTGTAGGCCAACACATAATTGTATTTGACCATGCATTCTCTCAGGAAATTTGAATGGGTTTCAGAATAGTGGTTTTGGATTTATAAAATTGTGAAAAATAATGTGTTTTTTGAACATTAAAGCATGTCAACATATTCTGTTACACCAAATACACAAAATAATGATCTTTCAAATGAAAAGCATCATATGACCCCTTTAATGTATGTGTTTAAAAGATACTTTGAACCTGAAGAGACCATTTCAGCTTCATTTCATAACAGCTGAAATGTTAGCTGCTTGTTATATAATGAAAAAAGAAAAAAGCAGCATTAATTCACATTTGAGGTGTGACTATTTTATGATGTAAAAAGTGTTAACCACTGACATTATTTTACTATTTATAATCGAAACCTGCTATTCTAAAAACCCAAAGGAAAATCCAGAGGGAGCACATTGCTCAAAAAGGCTAATTCTCCAACAAGGTTTTTGGATTGCAAATTTGACAAACTATGTGTGAACGCAGAAACGAATGGGTTAACTCTGAAAATTGCAATGAAAGGGTTAACTGTAAGTCCTCAGAGGAAAAAGCGGCCTGTGTCTTTAAAGTTTCTGTAGCAACAGCAGGATCGCGCCGCTGCAGATCACTTACTCCTGACGCTCCACAGCTCGAGGGGAGTCGGCTCAAGATCTATCTGCTTTGATAAGGTCCTTGCGCCTCAGTTGAAACTTTTCCCTGACGGACTTTATCGAACAGGCACTTTACAGCGACTCATTGAGGGCATTAGGGATAGAGGCATCGATAGGGCTTGTAAAAAAAAAATATATATATATATGGCTTTAGACCATTCTGGAGCGATCTATGTTGTTTTAAAGCGGGAATGAGAGAAATTCTATTGTATGTATCTGTCGGGACCGTGCGGTCGGCTGCGCTCTTTGATGTCCGCTCTTAAACCCTGAGCTCAGTCCACACTGGAATAAGAGACTAGAGCACATTCACACACGCTATACAGGGATCTAGTGTGCTCTTCGCGGGAGGAAGTTTACGTTTAAAACCTAAAATCTCCATTTGACACTAAACAACATCAGAGGACAGGAGGACTGCGTGCAATTGGATATATAGTGGAATATATTTGTTCTTTTGTTGGAAAACTGGGATTTTGGGGACCGAACTCATGGATGGATGGTGAGTTAGAGCAGTGTGTGTGTGTGTGTCTCTGTGTGTGTATGTGTATGTGTGTGTGCTCTCCCAGCGCTGGCCCCACGCTATTGCTTTGATGTGCTGTTTACCGACTTTGAAGTCATGTGTCGCTGTGAAATGCAGTATATCTGATAGACATTCCATTAAAACGCGTGTTTTCGGTATGTTTTTTATAGTGTTGTTTTGAGGTTAGATCGGCTGTGTTTAAAGAATTGTCATGATAGTGTTACGGGACTTCAACCCCCTGATCTCACACTTTTGTTTTTCTTGAGGGGTTTGAAGTTGAATGCGGCATGTTTTGTCGTATTTCTCATGGATTGGATTCGATCACTCTTTATGTCCATAAGGGACGACTTTAATATGTTGTTTAATCTTTCAAAACTGAACGAATAGTTTAAAGACGTGTCTTTAATGTGCATGTCTTTTAGACTTCTCTATATGTTGCAATGCCGTTGTATCTTCTATGATGCATGTGAGATCATTTATGTCATCAGAAGTGTAGTTCTGTACTATATTATGATTATTTTTAGTATTATAAATGTGTGTCGTTTTAATGTACGTGAAGCGATTACTTTCACTATGAAGAGTGGTCAATGAGCTATTGATGTTGTAATGTTAAGCCTATACTTTACAGCTAAGTAATCATGCTGTTGATAAAAATGGCTTTACATTATTGTGCGTTTCATTGCGTTTCGATTTCATCGTCACGAGTCGAGTTTTACGCGACATTTATGTGCACAATTAAACATCGCAAACAGTAAAGCGATATTGTTTTCGCTTATGTTGCCTTTTTAAAACTCGCTTTCTTAGTATTTTGCCTTCTTTTTAAACTTGGAGTTTAGTTATGACTGATTTTTATTTTTACTTATTTATTAAAAAATACAGTGGTTATTCAAACTGGGCTTGAATGAGAAAGATGTAATAAATAATGCGCTCCGAAAATGTTTGATTTTATCGGATTTAAAAAAAAAAAGTTTTAAAAATCTAATAGTGCCTACGTTGAATATAAACCGGGTCGCTTAGATTGCATTCCACAAAGCCGATTGTACACCGCAAGCGCGCGCAATGTAGAGCTATACGTGTCTGAAGTGACTCTTTTGAAGTTTTGGGGCGGATCTGGTTTTGATGAGATCAATACTTTGTGTTTCAGAGAGAAGCTCCCCTGCTGATTTAAGAGAGAGAGGAGCTTACAGCTGAGCTTCACACTGAAGGCTTTGCTGCTGGAGCTGCAGGTTTTAAAGCGGGAATGAGAGAAATTCTATTGTATGTATCTGTCGGGACCGTGCGGTCGGCTGCGCTCTTTGATGTCCGCTCTTAAACCCTGAGCTCAGTCCACACTGGAATAAGAGACTAGAGCACATTCACACACGCTATACAGGGATCTAGTGTGCTCTTCGCGGGAGGAAGTTTACGTTTAAAACCTAAAATCTCCATTTGACACTAAACAACATCAGAGGACAGGAGGACTGCGTGCAATTGGATATATAGTGGAATATATTTGTTCTTTTGTTGGAAAACTGGGATTTTGGGGACCGAACTCATGGATGGATGGTGAGTTAGAGCAGTGTGTGTGTGTGTGTCTCTGTGTGTGTATGTGTATGTGTGTGTGCTCTCCCAGCGCTGGCCCCACGCTATTGCTTTGATGTGCTGTTTACCGACTTTGAAGTCATGTGTCGCTGTGAAATGCAGTATATCTGATAGACATTCCATTAAAACGCGTGTTTTCGGTATGTTTTTTATAGTGTTGTTTTGAGGTTAGATCGGCTGTGTTTAAAGAATTGTCATGATAGTGTTACGGGACTTCAACCCCCTGATCTCACACTTTTGTTTTTCTTGAGGGGTTTGAAGTTGAATGCGGCATGTTTTGTCGTATTTCTCATGGATTGGATTCGATCACTCTTTATGTCCATAAGGGACGACTTTAATATGTTGTTTAATCTTTCAAAACTGAACGAATAGTTTAAAGACGTGTCTTTAATGTGCATGTCTTTTAGACTTCTCTATATGTTGCAATGCCGTTGTATCTTCTATGATGCATGTGAGATCATTTATGTCATCAGAAGTGTAGTTCTGTACTATATTATGATTATTTTTAGTATTATAAATGTGTGTCGTTTTAATGTACGTGAAGCGATTACTTTCACTATGAAGAGTGGTCAATGAGCTATTGATGTTGTAATGTTAAGCCTATACTTTACAGCTAAGTAATCATGCTGTTGATAAAAATGGCTTTACATTATTGTGCGTTTCATTGCGTTTCGATTTCATCGTCACGAGTCGAGTTTTACGCGACATTTATGTGCACAATTAAACATCGCAAACAGTAAAGCGATATTGTTTTCGCTTATGTTGCCTTTTTAAAACTCGCTTTCTTAGTATTTTGCCTTCTTTTTAAACTTGGAGTTTAGTTATGACTGATTTTTATTTTTACTTATTTATTAAAAAATACAGTGGTTATTCAAACTGGGCTTGAATGAGAAAGATGTAATAAATAATGCGCTCCGAAAATGTTTGATTTTATCGGATTTTAAAAAAAAAAGTTTTAAAAATCTAATAGTGCCTACGTTGAATATAAACCGGGTCGCTTAGATTGCATTCCACAAAGCCGATTGTACACCGCAAGCGCGCGCAATGTAGAGCTATACGTGTCTGAAGTGACTCTTTTGAAGTTTTGGGGCGGATCTGGTTTTGATGAGATCAATACTTTGTGTTTCAGAGAGAAGCTCCCCTGCTGATTTAAGAGAGAGAGGAGCTTACAGCTGAGCTTCACACTGAAGGCTTTGCTGCTGGAGCTGCAGGAGCCATGAATAGGACACTAACAGATCCTATGGTCAGTAGCTTCAGAGAAGATGACCCACGTCCACCGGTCCCAGGGGAAGAGGGTGAGACAACATGCCACCATCCCAGCAAACTGGCCATGATGAGACCGAAGGATCCTGTGAAAACCATTATGGCTGATCTTCGCTGTTCCACAGCAAGGAGGGATGACGATGGACTTGGGGAACCTGAGGGCAGTGCATCCCCGGACTCCCCTCTTGCCCGGTGGACCAAATCTTTGCATTTCCTTCTTGGGGATCAGGACGGTGCTCAACTTTTCCGGGCATATCTTGAACGCGAGAAATGCGAGGACACTTTAGATTTCTGGTTCGCCTGCAATGGTTTCAGGCAAATGGACCTCAAGGATACCAAAACACACAGAGTTGCCAAAGCCATTTACAAGCGGTATATTGAGAACAACAGCGTTGTGGCCAAGCAGCTTAAACCTGCTACTAAGACCTTTATTAGGGATAATATTAAGCGTCAGCAGATTGACTCTGCAATGTTTGATCAGGCTCAAATGGAGATCCAGACTGCTATGGAGGAGAACGCCTATCAGATGTTCTTGACCTCAGACATATACCTTGAGTATGTCAGAACTGGGTGCGAGAACGGCAGTCATATGAATCCCAACGGACTAGGAGGTCTAAAGCTGGTGTGCGGATACTTGCCGACTCTAAATGAAGAGGAAGAATGGAGTTGTAATGACTTTAAAGCCAAAGCTTTGGCCACTGTCGTGGGACTGTCTGCCAAAGCGTTACGGTCACCTCCATCCCTTCGTGCAGTGGAGGCATTGGAGAAAGGCTACAGGTGAGACATCCCAACAATTCTTTTTCACTTACTTAACTACTGTATGCTGCCACCATAAAGTAACAAAGTTCCTACTGCTGCATGCTTCATACTGCTTCATGTATCAGGCACCCTATGGGTTGTAGCCTAGTGATTAAAGATCTAGTGTGGTAGCTGGAAAGTTGTAGGTTGAAGCATCACAAAGATTGATTGAACTTTAGGATATCACTGTTTCTGTCCTTGAGCAAGACACGAAATCTAAGGTTACTCCAGAAGAATTCTTTGTTTGTGTGTGAAGCAAGTCATTCTGGATAAATTCATCAGAGGAATGACAAATTAATAAATTACTAATGCGTTTTCAGGTGTATTATTACTTGGATTTGTGTAGCTATTGCTCTTGAGTTCTTGCATTAAACATGAGAGGCCCTTTCTTCCAAGTTTGGGGCCGTTTGCTCTCACCTGGCTTGCATTACGCAGAGAGAGAGAAGGGGAAAAAAACATCAATAAAGCAGCTCTTCCTTTCATGTAAATATTGTCTAGCACGAGGCCCTCTGCTGGCTCTACACAGTTTCCTCTGCTTTGAAATTCTTCTGCCGTTAGAGGATCATCTTCAAGGATCAAGGCTAGTTCACAATGCAAAATTGGTTTTAGCCGTCAAACGGATAAAAGAAGTGGCAAACATCAGAAATGTCACTAATCCAAAAGTGAAACTTTTTTTGCTTTTGCTATTAACAAAACAAAGTACTTCATCAAATTGCTCACAAGATTTTGCTTATTTTGATTGAAACAGTCTGTGTTTAGACCAGCTCTGTTACTGTACTTTGTAATGTTTGACACCTTCAGATGTCTTGACGAGCTGTTGGTTTGGTTGTTCAAAAAAAGTATATTGTCGGGGTTTAACAAAACACCAGGGGAAATCTGGTTTGATGAATTAGCACCCGTCACACAACTTGTGTGACCCATCAAGGTGTGGTGCCAGACAAATGTTTATCTGTCTCAAAGACGGCCCGTTGGGAGGGTGATCTTGAAGAAGGTGACAGAATGTTTCATCTCTGCTTATCTTTGTCGGGTTGTTTATGTAGGAGATGATTAAGAACCAGATGAGAGTAAGCAAAGTCTCTTTTTTGATGTTATTCCCTGATTTCTTTTCGATGAATGCTCCTTGAGCAGTCTGTTTTCCCTCTCTCTCTCGGGGCACTCTTTTTGTTCATCTGAAGCATGTGGAACTTATTTCTCTCCCTTTCTGTGTTTCTGAATCGAGTTATTCACAAAACAACACGCAGCAGCGGTTCCTCTGTGAGTCACAGAGACCGTGGCCTTCATCTCCACCGTTTCTTATTTACCACCGTTCTCCTCTGATTTCAACTGCCTCTCTTCGCACTTTTATCTAGGAAAAAACCCCGACGGATGGAGAATAAGCACACTTTTTGAGCAAGCGGAAAAGAAGGACAGAGGGGGGCGAGGCACCTCATGAAAGAAAGCATGAATGAGGGGGTGAGCGAGGGAAGAATGTGAACCCAGCTGTGCTAAATACCTGACTCTGAGCGAGAGCTTCCAAAGGTCAGGTTTGAGTTGGGGCCGTAGGCTATAGTCCTGCTGGGTCTCCCCTCACAGAGCTGCTGGCAGTAGGCATTCTCATAAAGAGGAGGCCCCCCCCTCTTCTCTTCTTTCTTTCCGCTCTCTCATGTTCTTTCTTTCTCTCTGTCCCTCTCTCTCCCTTTCTGCCCGGCTCAGGTTCTCTACCTCCTCCTCCTCTTCCAGTGAAGCAGGAATGTGTCACAGCAGGAGAGAGGGGTATGGAGAGGGAGAGATCGGAGGGAGGGGTGGCCTGGGTGGGTATGTGGAGGAGGTGCCCTTAGCAGAGGAAAGAGCACAAGAGGACGAATGACATGAAACGGGAAAGTTTGGAAGGGGGAGGTAAAGTGAGGAACAGAGTGCGTGGCCCAGACAAAAGACCCCAGATATGCTCCACTGAGGGGAAGTGGCATTGGCAATTCACACAGATGTGCTGCTCACTTAACTTTCCCCCTGATCAACCCTCTGGCTGGGGGGGGTCCAATAGCTGGACCCTTTTCACAAACATAAGAGAAGCCATGTTAGAAGCAGTTTGCATTTGCAATGTGATATTTTCCCCCTTTTGCTCTCAAAATTTGGATGATATTGTAACAATTTTTCTTTTCTTTTATCATTTAGCTGATGTTTTTATCCATATCGTTAGGGACAGAATCACAGTCTAGGCAAGTACATATGTGTGGTCTCGTTGTTCATACTTGACATACTCTTTTGCATTACTGTGGTGGTAACAAACCTCAGTAGTCAAGATGGCAAACAAGTTACCGTCAGATGTCTGTCCCGTTAACTGGAGGCGTCAACTTTGAGATGGCAAAAGTTAGTGAAGTTGCCACTGTTTCTAAGTTCCTTTTTAAACTGTTGCTCTGCCATGCCACTAGTTTACCTGAAAGAGAAAACGGAGTGATTGAGTCAGTTTACGCTATTGCACGCTGTAGTTCCGTTGTGGCAAAGCTTAGAATGCAGCGGAACACATTTCGGAAAGTGATACACGTTCGGGCCTTCCAAGTTCAGTTCCCTTTGAGTAATCTAGTGTCTTGCAAATGCCTCAATTGTGAGTTCATGAATCAACCAAGCAACCTTCCAGTTACCAGCCTTGAAATTTAACCACTGTACCACTCTTTAAACTAAAACCAAGATTGTTTGTTGTTCCTGTAGGTCCTACAGACGCAGCGACCCTGGAAACCCCTATCGTGTTGCGTCCGGTTATAGTTTTGCCCCTGCCACCAGTGCCAACGACAGCGAGGTCTCCAGTGATGCCCTGACAGATGACTCGATGTCCATGACGGACAGTAGTGTGTAAGTGTCTTTCTGGAACCCTCTATATTTCTATATTTTCCTGTTTCTTAACATAGTAAACTGCCTACCTAGATGGCACTGTTGGGCATCATAGGCAAATCGGAATGAATAGATGATGGCTAAAAATTATATCTTGAAAAATGTATAGTTTAGTGTAACTCTAGACTGTGGTCAAAGGCTAACATCTTTCTCTGGCTGTTAGCAGACATTGAGGTTTAATTATTTAGTCATTTGTGGCTGATAATGAGATGGTACAGATACATTGGCTTTTAAATGTGTTAGAGATGTTTTTAATGCGTTGCTGGAGTCTTGTGGGGATGAGCTATGAGAAAGGAGTGGACCCAAGAGAAGAGCCCTCAGATAATGTGCTTCCTCTATGCGCTAATTGAAGCTAATGTTTGCAAATTCCTTAACAGGAAATGACACTGGCCAGTTTGTCCTCCTCTTTTGCCCATGCTCTTTCCCTATAAAGCTTTGATCTTCAGTGGCTTTCTTTTTAAATTTTGCACAACTTAATCACCGAAGACAAAGTCATTATTTATTGGTTTCCCCATTGTCCCTGGAAAAAGGGGATGGGGGTTAACTCACCATGTGGACTATAAGACACTCATTGAGGTGCTTTGGCAGTAAATTAAAGGAATCTCAACTCGCATGGAGGTTTGGAACGAGGGGGATCCGGTGTCAGCTAGGCCTTTGAGAGGTTAGCCATTTCTGGAGCACAAGAGCAGGTCACCTGGGATTAGGGTGTTTGGGACCCCATCCCCCAGACACTCATGTACACCACCCATTCAACCCCACCTCTGCCTGAAAGCAGCCCTCCCCCCTCTGTGTTTGCGGCAGAGGCAATTGTGCGAGTGCATAGCTAAGTGTAGAGAGTGAGAAATAAAGTGCATGCTGGATGAAAGGCTTAACTGAATCGCTTTCAGCCCATTGTTAGGCCCCGGGAGCTTAGAGGGATAAGAGGGTGGCTGGCTGCTTTGAAAATTACTTGCACAAGTGAATAGGAGATTCCCATAAAGCACAGCCAGCCTGTGACACCCCAAAGCTCCAAACACAGTGAGTGTATGTGGACAGTGGGCTGATTGAACCAAAGATTAATATTTTGATAGGCACAGCCATGCTTTTTTTTTTTTTTTTAACAAAATGTGCAACAGCTTTTTGAGTGACCTGTCTTCAAATCATCTTAGTATTTCTTTAATAGTTAAAACCGCAGCATAGTACTCACAAGGTTACAACATTCATTTTAAATTAGTGAGTCAATCAACGTTTACTTGTTCTGGGAAAAAAAAAAGAATTATCTGCATGCTCCTGTCCAGTGATTTTACGCATATTTAACCATTGCATTTCTTATTTTATTTTTTGTTTGTATTTGCGCCACTTTGAAGTAGTATAGGCTATGGGAAAAACAGCCTCTGTGTTATTTATTTGGAGGCTGATTTGATTGGAATTAGCTGTGTTTTTATTTGAATTAAAAGGCACGGCGCTAAATCAGAATCTGAATTCCAGATAAAGGGAGGGAGGAGCGAGGGAGGGGAGGAGAAGTGGGGGAAATTTTGCTTATATCTTATTTATGGATTTACTTGGACGCTAGGGAATGCCGCTGCGCCCGACTTCAAACATTACCTTATCTTACAAACCAGCCTTTTGATGTGCGCAAGATCAGAGGCTGACTGCCGAGCGCTTGCCAAATGAAGATTGGAGCGACGGCTTTATGCGCATGACTGTGAGCTTTCAAAGACGTGCTGGAAACTGCATTTGGGCTAGGTCATACACTTCAGAGTCAGAACAGAGCAAAGGAAACTGGCCTGGCTTTAAAAACAAAAGAAAAAGAAAAAGCCAAGCGGAGGATGAGAAAGATGTCTGGCTTTAGAGGCAAGAAAGGGTGAGATTGAAGAGGTGCAGGTTTACAAACGTTCTGCCTTGGATTAGATGGATTAGGAGTGTTTATGGAAACACAAGCCATCTTTTATTGTAATTGGTAACATCATATGGATGCCATAATGGTGGCAAAGCTTGATTGCCCTTTGGGTTTGAGCGAGCCCCATGGCGTCTGTGCTGGGAAAGAGAGCAGAGAAAGATCTTGCTGTTACCAGCACTCTGGAATGCTCACGGCTAACATGGAGGAAGATGAAGAACTTTGGGTTTTGGATGATATTGAAAGGAAAGTCATGGGGCTTGCAGTTTTAGTTTGCACAGGGTGAGAATGCATCATTTTCTGGGCCATTATTTCAACAACACACTGCGTGTTGATCTGTATGACTACAGGATTTGAGTGTCTATGGATGCTATGTGCAGTATGTGTCTTGACTATTGTGTTTGAGTTTGGGGAGTAAATAACCTTCAATGTTCTCTGTGTGTCCTGACAGAGATGCCATCCCTCCGTACAAGCTGGGAAGTAAAAAACAATTACAACGAGAGATGCAGCGCAACATGAGGATGAATGGCCAAGTGTCTCTACCTCCGTTCCCTGTAAGTGTCCTCGCCATTCTTCTGAATTACACACAAACAACTCCAACATCGCCCCCAATTAAAAAGCGTTACCCACTTACGGTTGTGGACCGTTCGTGTTGTTGTGCTCTTTCTCGGATAATGACTCTTAATAAACTGTCACACCGCACTAAATGAGTCTGTTTTATCCCGGGGCACCAAAATCAACTGTCTCTCTTTGAGAGCACTTTGATCAGCAGATGAATGGGGCTGACTTCAAGGGAAGTGACAACTTCCAACCGAGCTGCACCCTTTTTATTCCTCCAGCAGCACCCTGCATCCCCCTCTCCCTCGTTTTTTCTCTGCCTCCCTCAAAGTAGAAAAAGAGAGGTTAGTGTTTGGAGAGAGAGTTTGGAAAGACAACTTGTTAAGCAAGTCAAACAAACCTGTATCCACCCTCCCTATACCTCCTTATGCTTTCTTACTCTTAAGAATTTTAAATTCTACATTGGAAAGACTTTCCCTTTGCTGTGTCTGCTCTCTCTTTCTTTCTATCTCCTTGCCTCCCGCCCTCTCTCCTTTTATTTCTAGCCTGTAATATTTCCCTTCTGATTTGGCAATGACTGGCTGCCTGTCCCAGGATGCTACTTTTAGGCAGCATGGGCCTGGAGCTGCTGCAAGTCTCACCAGCAGCTCGTTTTGCTTTCTTCTCTCTTTCGTCTCTCTCTTCATCATCTTTAGAAAGAGATGGAAAGAGGAAGCCAAATCAAGAAAGGCAGGGCACAAAATAATAATAAAAATAAGAAGAAAGCGATAGAAAATCCTCGTGTGAGATGCACACATGGGGAAGGAGGATAATGTGGCTACTGTAGCTCAAAGGTGCCTGCTGTCGTTGGGGGGGGGAATAAATTACCTCTGTGCTTCTGATCTCCCACTGCTTGACTCCTCTAGTGGCGGCACACATCTCGCCATCTTACTTTCTCTTCTTTTAATCCCCCTCTCTTTCCTTTTTTCTTTTGCCTCCCTCCTTTTTCCCCCTGTCGATATGTGACTTTTATTGCTAGATGTAAAGCCAGTGTCCCTGCCGCCCCTGGTGAGCGTTTGATATTTGACGAGGCCTCTTTGAAGCTGCCTGACTTCACAGGCCGGGCTGATGGCTTGGTTGCACTACAGAGGGAACAAGCCGAGGCTCCTTAGAGCGTGACCAACTGCTCATACCGGCAGCGGCCCATGCCAGTGGTGTGGGGCATGTTTGTGTGTGTGTGTGTTGTATGGGCAGTAGACTTATGCGGGGAGGGCAGCTGTAGAAATCAACCCATCCTGTCCTGTCTGGTCTTCTCGCTAATCTGTATCTCTCTCTGGTTGTGCAGAGGACGCGGCGGCCACCTAAGGAGATGACTCCCGTGGAGCCAGCAGCCTTTGCGGCACAGCTGATAGCCAGACTGGACCGTCTGAAGCGGGAACAGGAAACCATGAGCTCCCTAGAGGAGAGACTTCAGCAGATTCAGGAGGTATTACTGGAAGTCTCAGAAAATGTTGTCACTCATTCAAATCGAACATTTTACTTCTTCTATTGAAGAATTCAGAGAAACATACATTTACATACACAACATTCACAGAACATTTTGGGTAAACAGGCTGTTTGCAAGAATTTCTTTGTAACATTGCATTCTTGTGTGTGTTCAGGAGGAGGAGAAGGATGAATCTGAGGTGTCTGGAAGCAGTGCATGCCACTCTCTGCCTTTGCTCCCTCCTGGCTCTTGTGAAGAGGACCCCCAGGCCATCCTGGACGAGCACCTTTCCCGAGTTCTCAAGACCCCTGGCTGTCAGTCTCCAGGAATGCTTCGGCATTCCCCACGCTCCCGATCTCCTGAACAGCGCCCCCTGCCTCGGGGAGGTCCTGGCACCAGGTCGCAGTCTGGCTCTGGGAACGGATACGTGCCATCCAAGACCTTGATCTCCAGACAGTCAACCAAGCACATATATCACCACTACATCCATCACCATGCTGAGCCCAAAAGCAAGGAGCAGATCGAGGCGGAGGCGACCCAGCGGGTGCAGTGCCTGTGCCATGGAGCTTCAGAAAGCTGCTCTGCCCCCTACAACCGCAGCCGGAGTCTGGGCAGAGACCAGTGTGGCAGCCCTGCAGAAGTGGCCTTTGGGTACGTTTTTCTTTTGTTGCTCCTCATTGCTTTTTAATTGTTGCATCCTGCAGTCTATAGATGGTTGTTTTTATAAAACTTTTTTTTCAACTTCAGTTTTTATTCCTTTTCCTGCTGCTAGGCATTCCAGCTCTTTATCTAAGCGTCTGTGTAAATCTGGAGAGGAGGTGAACACAGAAGGGTTGGAGAGCAGTCTCCTTCAGCTGCCAGCTGACAGTACAGACCGCTCTCAAAACGTATGGCAGTGGATCCTGGAGAGCGACCGACAGACCAAGCACAAGCCCCACAGGTCTGTCTCGCAACTCTGTGGTCATCTCTATGTTGTAATCTTCGTTCTTTGAAAATTCTTGTGCATGTGCGTTTGCACTACCAGTGGTTGCCCACCTTGGTTGCACAAGCGTTTGCCCACCTTGAATCCTATGAGCGTTTGTGCTTACATTGTACTTACATGGTCAAACTGTCTGTTCTTGCAGCACTCAAAATGTAAAGAAGTCGCACTGTTTGGAACCCACACGCACACACACCTGGGGAGGTGGCGGAAGCAGTGCGCATCTCCGTGCCCACCAACCTGCACACCCCTTTGTTCAGGACCCTGCCATGCCACCTCTACCCCCTCCCAACACCCTAGCACAGCTGGAAGAGGCCCGCAGACGTCTGGAAGAAGTTTCCAAACCCTCTAAACAGAGGTACAAACTCCAGACTTTACGACCCTGAATGCCAGTCCTTGCTAAAAACTCTCGATTGATTTCTGTATTGACGTATGGGTTCCAATTCACAGACATTCAACATCAAGCCTTCAGAGAGACAAGAGTCACCCAGTGCCTGTACAGAATGGCAGTTCAGCACTTCAAACGGACGAGTATGTATCACTCCTGATAGTCATCCTCTTGCACGTTTTAATTCACTTTTCATTGATGAATGACACACGTATGCATGTAACGTGGCAGTCGTCGGATGCTTTGCAGCCATTAGTCCTTTTCTTCCTTTGAGGAACTCCTGGTTGTTCTCTCTCTTGGTTTCTGGCCCTGGCCAGTATTGGAAGTGTGGAGCATTGGCCACCTGATGGCAAAACTCTTTTTCATTTCTAAGACTGGGTTGGCTTTCTGAAGTAGCACTACAAAGTGGAGAAAAGGGCCAGTGGATAAATCTTGACCTTTTGTCTCCTCACTTAATCTCTGACAGCATTTGTTAAACTCAAAGCACTGCATTTGTATTTGAGTTGAATTACTGAATTAAATGAACTTTTCCACGACATTCTAATTTATTGAGATGCACCTGTATATTAACCTATTCATGAGTTCCATGACCTGTAATGGTAATAGTGATAGTTGTTTAAGGAAACACTAATAACATCCTAACATGTTTCCACCAAATCTAATCCTAATGGATAAAAACAAGCCCCACCCTAAATATTTCCTGTTGTGTCATTACAGATTTTCAATGTGTTGTGCATGCCATCTACAATAGTGTGGTCTTTAAGGCCTAGCTAATATTATCCTCTGCTGTGATGATCTTTTTGTGATCTACGTTTGTGCTCATGTGTGTTTGTGTCTTCACAGACCGAAAGATCTCAAGAAGATGTCAGGTTCCCACAGTAGTTTGGGCTCGGAGACAGTGGTCACATACTTCTTTTGCGGTGAGGAAATCCCGTACCGCCGGATGATGAAAACACACAGCCTCACACTCGGACACTTCAAGGAGCAACTGCGGAAAAAAGGAAACTACAGGTATGTTCTCAATTCTGACGAGTGAACTTCTTTTTGAGAGTTTATATTAAGGCTGCTGAAGACTTGAATATAATAGTTTTGCAATTAGCTAATTCAAAAAATATTCTTGCAAGGTATTTTTTGATGTGGTTTTACACTGGTTGTGTTGGTCTCTGCAAGGCTGCGATGTTTACTATAAGTTATTTACATTAGCAGCAAGTATGGAGTTAAGACGACAGGAAAGAGAGAGGGGTGGCTGCACAGAGAAAGAAAGAATGAGGGAATTTTAACTGTAGCCGTTTGGTCACATCTGGTATTGATTTCATCTTAAGGCACATTTAATAAGAAGCTCTTTGAAGCTCAGGCCTTTCATTTGATGCACAAAGACTTGCACACATTTTTCAACAATTGTATCAAGCTACGTTGCTCTCATACATTTGTGTGTGTTTACATAAGACTATCAGTTTTTTTAATGATTATTTCTCATTTATATCAAAGCCTCTCTTTGTGTTGGCCTTTTTATTTGAATGGGGCATTGTCAGATGGCCGCCAGTGGTTTTCCTTGTGCATGTTGACTCCATAAAAGCCCATTTTAAGCAAACCAGAAGAGTTGAGTAATTTTTCATTGGTAACTACGCCGATCATAGCTTTCAACTGCCCACTGACCACAATCTGTAATGCCCCGTGTGGTTGCATTGTTGTCCATATTGATAACTTTATTTTATCAAATAGGTTGTTGTTTGCATTTTACATAAATATTGTCAAAAAGTCCCCGTGTTAGGGACCCCTCTCTCACCATGCGCATTTTCAAGGAAAAGAGAATTCAAAGCTGATGGTTTTAATCGCAGAAAATGTGTGTAGTTGGGTCATTTCAACATGGCAGATATTCAACAAAGAACAGTACTGCCAGAGTTGCCAGACAATATTGGTGCCAGATGTTGCGAAGAGAAAATCTTGCCATATAAAACATGTTCCAATGGAAAGACTTCTTTCTCTTTTTCTTTCTTCTTCTCCCTCTCTCTTTTTTTTCCCAACAAATAAGAGCCATGCTTCCCTTTTGAAGATTTTGCGGAGGAGGATATAGTTTATTCTCCAGAAATGAGGATGTAATTATGTGCCATGTCACAGTATTCGAGTTTGTCCCTCATTTATGAAGTTGGGTTTGGGTAGTGGGAGAACAATGGATTGTTTCCGACATATTGAAAGAAGAAAAGAAACTTTGTTCTCGTCGGTTGTTGTTTTGAGTCATGGTTATTCCTGTGTGTGTTTTATGTGTGCTGTTTCTATGACTTGGTGGTGTTTGCTTGTAAAAACCTAGCATGCACCGCAGCGCAAGTTAGTAAGAGGGGGCATTTTCCATTACAAAGCCAATTACTGAGGCAGACCTCACCACTCCCTCCCCTCCCACTGTTTTCTCTTCCTTTTGGAGGAGGTGGAGATCATTAGTGCCACAGAGGTAAAAGGAAAAAGACCAATCGAAAGATAGAAATGAGGCAGAGAGGTCGTCCATCAAGGTCAAAGACTAGATTAAGCTCAGACTCGTCCTATCACAATGTGGTAATGAAAAAAGTGTAGTGTAGACTCTATGGCACCCAAAAATGTCAGCCCTTGTGAAAGATCTCCATTATTTGCTCAGAGCTCCCAATTAGACACCAGATGCCTGATGGTGGATGGGTGGTAGTGTTTAACAGACCCTCTAATTTAGGCTAAAGCACCTCTTTGTCCCCATATAGCTGAGTACAACATGGTATAGCACTAGTATGTGATACGGGTATTTAAAGTCAAAATGAAATGGTGTTTGAAACATTTTACTTCTATAATGTGATGCGTTTCCTATTGAAACAGGGTATTCAGACTGGATTGTGAAGGGTCTCTGTGACAGTTCCATGGGGTCTTTAAGCATTTCATATGCTTGTAAAACAAAATTGTTGTTTTCTGGAACGAAAGAATACCATTTTACCTATAGACCTATACATTTATGAATGTCATCAACAGTTTGTTGACCCTACATGTGCTCTCTTTCAGGTACTACTTCAAAAAGGCCAGTGATGAGTTTGAGTGCGGTGCTGTGTTTGAGGAGGTCTGGGACGACTGCACAGTTCTGCCCATATATGAGGGCAAAATCCTTGGCAAAGTGGAGAGAATGGACTAAATAAACATGACAGCAGACTTACCCAGCACTCAAGACTAAGTCAACGAGCGGAAAATGGACGTTTTATGCAGCTAAAAAAAGTTTAGACGTTTGCCTCACCAAGCTATTGAAGGAATACTAGCCAATGAAGTACAGAGGGATCTGAACCAGCAATGCATCATAAGAAATTGTTCCTTTGATTTGGAACGCTAAGAGAGATGTTATGACCAATGAAGACGCAATCATCCACTTGTTTGTTTGGACTACAAGACGCCAACGTTGGTGTGTTACCATAGCATGGACTGCTGACCAGCATTTGTGATAACTGTAGATGTGTATATGTGTGTTGGATGCGAGAACGTGTGCATGTGTATACTGAGGTGCTCATATGTACACAAAGTTATAATATGCTTCTGTCAAAAGTTAAAGACTTTATTGCTATTTATTAAACTGTCATTCCCCTCATATCTGTGTTCAGATTATGGACAAGCTGCTTATTTGATTGGGAGATTTTCAATGTTATACATGCATGGACGGATGTCTAGAGTCACGCGACCTTAACGCAACAGACTGTACCAGGAATCTTCTCTTCTGGCCAATGAGAACGAGATGTGCTTCAGACCAGCACGCCTCTCCAAACCTCTCTGCTGATTGGGTGGATATTTCAACCTTTATTGCCCAGCCAACAGCTGATGATGTGTTGCATCTTTAGTGCCTTTGGTTTAATGTCCAGACATTGCACAGGAACCAATAGCCTTGTCCTGGAACCTGTTCCAAGACTCTTAAGTAAAAACTAAGTAATAGGAAGTCATACTATTAAAAAAAAAAAAAAATGGTAATCTGAATTTCAACACTGTCTGGGAGATCAGAGGGTGTGCATGGAAGGGGTTAGTGTCCTGTGTAAATGTTGAATGAAAAGACCTGGTGTAGCTGATTTAAAACCGCAAAGCTCCAGGGCAAAATCTCGGAATGCACTGGCATGAGTGAATGAGAACATGCCATCGCTAGTGTATTATATATTACCTGTGCCTACATGGATACCATGCTGTGTGCTGCCCTGTTTCAGGGTGTGAATATTCCCTTGCTTTTCTGAGGGGTTTATGTTTAAAATAATTTTTTATGCTTTGGATATCTTGTAATCATGACATTACGTTTCAGTGTTTTCCTCCCCCAATTTTGTTGTGTTTCACTAAAATGTAAATTATGCATTATATAGAGCTTCATTTTAAAGACGACTTGGTACTTTAATTATTGTAATTATGAAGAGATGTAGCCTTTATTAAAAGTTATATTTTTTAAATGAACACTAGTATGTTTGTGTGGTTACTGTGCATTTGTGTTTGGCTGGAAGTGATTTTTGGCCTTTGACTCGTTTTCATTTGAGCAATTAAGGTATACATTGGTCAGTACTGTATGTGTTTTCCCTGGGAATCAAACCCAAAATGAGGGCCTCACTCTACCAGCTGATCTCAGACTTCATTTTATTAGACTGCTCTGAGACCAGTTTGGGGTATCTGAGGGTGTCTTTCATCACTCTCCTCTTATTCGTGCCATTCTAACAGGAATGAGGATGGAGGATGTCATAAAGAGGCTTCCTGATTGGCCATTAATCCCATCTATTAAAGTGCAGGTGGGGTTCCTGCCAGTTGGGGGGTAACTCTGTGGCTGTTTGTACACCATAGAAGGCTTTGTTCATGGATCATTCCCCCCGTCAGCTCCCTCCAGCCCTGCCCCAGCACCTCCATGCTTAATTAAAATCTCACCCCCTGTAGCTCCTTCCATGAGAAACCAACTCCAAGGTGAAGGCCTTTCCCAGAACAACCCCTATTGCTTCCTCAAGTGTGTTTCTCAAGCTTCAGCTCGGCCCATTAGGAGGGAGGGGGATTCAGGCATCAGGTTGTTTTTGTCGCCATTTTGGCAGAGAGCGTAATCTGTTGCCAGAGTTCTATGTGGGAATAGTTTTATCTGGCTGCCTTATTTCAGTATTTCAAGTGTTCACCATAAAGTGGAGGGAGGAGGTTTTAATGGTGACATGCTTTTCTTGAGTGCCTCTCCACACTTGGACCGGGCCCTGGCCTTTACCTCTGCCCTGGGAGACGTGAGCTTTGCCAGGGCCTGGGCAGCTGGTTTTTCTTGGGGCTAATTGGAGGATTAGAATGCCCCTGGAAGCACCACTGGCCCAGCATGCTCAGAGACAATGCTGTGGCATAATGAAGCACTTCAGACCCCGGTGAGAAATCCCAGCCATATTTGTTCTCATTATCAGCCTTTAATTTGCTCCCTCGTAGAAGATTAATAAATGCAGCAGTAATTTGGCCACTAGAGTCCTTTTTGCCTGCACGTATGAGCTCCGAGATAAGTTGGAGTGCTAAGTGTTCTCGGCATGTCTTGCGCGGATGCATCCGCCGACTGTTTTTTCTTTGCGTGGAATGCCAAATACAGCCTGGCAGAGATCAGAGCACGCCTGACCCTTGACTTGTCACTTCCCTTTTCCTAATTGTCCTTCATTCCAGCAAGCTCTATTTTAAAGTTTCCTGTGCTTTGATCGTGAAACCATCTAGGAAGCTCTTCTAGGAACAGCCATGACCTTCCCACCTAAATGCACCCGTAACAACCTTGGTGGAAATCGCAGGTGCCATCTGGCGCCTGAGGGCGAGTTTAACATTGGCTGACTTCAAGTCATTTAGACAATGTCGCAATGTTAGATTGATGATATCAGTGCTCTCGTTTCCCATGGCACAAAGCGTAGCACGTGGGAGGCAGCACAGTAACCATATCAGGCGGTGTGTGCCAGGGGCTCGCTCTGAGGAGCGCTAACTGTTTCATTCACTTCATTGTGTGGGGTGGTAATTGGCATTAAGCTCTACTCTGGTGGCTTTAACCAGCTTCTGTGTGTGTGAAAGGGAGAGAAAGAGGCCGCTAAAGCTGCCATAGTTCACTTCCCAGCCAACATTAGCTTGCATGGCAGGCCAGGGCTATTGTGCTATCTCACTTTTGTTACACTTAAGAGAGGGACCTTCAAACCGGTTCTGCCAAATAAAAAAAAAATGGGTCTCTGTTGATTTATTTGCCAGGTAAAAACGCTCGGCTGTGAAACGCGGGAGAAATAGAAGGGTGTGTGTGTGGGAGGAGGGTTAAAGGATAAATGAGGAAGAAAAAAGAAGGAAAAGAGTGCGACAGAGACTGAGACATGGGCTATTGCCAAGAGACACATCAAAGCACTCCCTTGATGTTTATTTTGAATGGGCACTAATGGTTTCTGAAGGCAAAGAATTGCAGCAGGAAGACGAAAAGAAAGAGCGAGAGAGACAGACAGAAGTATGGAGCCAGGCAGCAATCCTGTGAGGGCACAAATATTCTCATCTTGTGTCTCTAAAAGGAACAGCAGGGTGTGGTAATGGTGGAGATGCTAAGACCAGGTTATGATTACATCCACCCATATTCTGGGTGCACTGCTTTGAGCCTTTGCCCAATAAGCTATGGTTGTCTTTGTTTTTTGTAGTTGATCAGCCATTTCTAAATGTTTTTCCCGACCCACAGCTTATTCTTTTTCTTGCCCTTTCTCTTTATTTTGAAATCAGCACATTTTAAAGACATTGAACTAGCGCTAAATAAAGTAAAGTGTGCATGTTTGCATTGCTTGCGGATCCTGGAAGTAGATCAAAGGAGCCAGAAAACATACCACATTGCTGCGGCTTCTCTGTGAATGCAGTGCAGTCGATGACTTTAGAATGTGTCATGTCTTCACTTGCTCTAGTGCCTCTCTTCCAGCACCCCGTGATGTTTTGCCTGCTTCAGGGGAGACTTTTATGCCATATCACCTTTAAAACTCATCCAAAATCTTCTGACCTGTCTTTTGCCATGCCTGAATATTCCCAACTGAATCCACACAGTTGTCACTGCAGATCTATTTTTCAATCATCTTCCTTTATTTCTAGACTGATGCAAAATGTATTGATTCTATACAGATATTGAATTCATTTTCAAAATAGAAAACTACTTTACAATCAGTGTTGGGTGTAATGCATTACCAAGTAACTGTCATTTAATTACTTTTCCCTTGAAAAAGAAACTAAGGGATTACTCTTAATTTTGATGTAATTACAGTTACTTCTAATGTAATTGCATTAAATACTGTATAGACTAGAACAATTATTTATATAAAACAATAGTGGGGTAGATGCGTATCATATGTACGCGAAAACTGCGTATCATATGTACGCCAACAAATTTCGTATCATATGCACGCGAAAACTGCGTATTATATGCACGCCAAACACATGCGTATCATGTGCACGCCAAAGTCCATTTTTGCGTATCAATACCACGAGTTTTAGTTTTTATTTGGCGTACTATTTATACGCATTTTCATGAGACCGGGCTCGTATACTACTATAAATAGCAAGTGAAAGAGTACGTATTCTGTGATGAACATTATTTAAGTGAATTTATGGCTTAATTCAAAATGACAGCATTTTCTGTTACATAAAGATATGGCATCATTTTGCATGTTAGTGGCAAAAGTCTATTTGGGAGTCAGATTTAAAAAAAAAACTCAAATAAAAGTAAAAAAAAAAAATCTTGCAGGGTGTCTGAAATCACGTACTGTCTGAGTAGGTACTACATTTGATTTTGAACTTACTTGGCGACCATTAAAAAAAGCATGTTCCGTATAGTATGAAAATGGCTAGTAAGAATGCAATTCGGTAGTTGTTTATTATCACGTGACGTACCAGCGTCAGTTGCGTCACTTCACTGTCAGTCATAAATCCTGTCCGTGGCCTCATGGGATAGTAAAGTGTCCATCGAATGCACACTTCAGAATCCGGGCTGAAGTAGGTCACTACTACTTTTCACCTACTGTTTTTTGAATACTATAAATCTGGAGAAGCTAGTCTTTTGGTGTACTGTTTTTTGCATACTATATAGAAGGGAAGTATTTGATTTTGGACACAGCGTTGGTTAATTTTTGGTTCACATGTCACTATGGAAACAAAAGTCAAGTTGACCACATTATGGCATACAGTATTCCGTGCAATTTGCTCTGTTGTATACTGCAAACTTTGGCAAATGTTGTAAGCTATAGTTGTATTCCTTTTATATAGAAGATCTGCATACTATGCACAGTATATATGCATATGTTTGTATGATATTCCAAACAAAGCCTCAACATATGGTCAGATATATAGACAGATATATATTACCATAAATAATTATTTTGAATTGATTTTGTTTTACAAGTAATTTTTTATTAAAAAAGAAAGACAGAAAAGAAAAGAAAAAGAATAATAAGCACAACACCTTTTGTAGGTACGTTTAAAAAGCTAAAGCTATTAGTGCTAACAGGAGACAGGTCCCTCCCTAAATGCTATATAACAGCTGTCTCTTGGAGCCCTTGATTGAGTGGATAGCTTCAGAACAATTCTTATACTGCCTTTTGTATTGAAAGGTCATCACAATATTGTTAAAATACCACTTTCTGCACTTTCATCATGAAAGGTCACGCTGTATACCTGAAGAGCTCCTTGGAGTCTTTAAAGGTAAGCGACTGCGCCTGCTGCCATTGTTGAGTCAAGTGTTCCCTTGAGCAAGTTTTTCTTCCTTTAAGACTTCAGGAGAAAACTGCCCTTTTTGAAACTGAGGTTGAGGGGGAAATCCATGGAGCAACAATTTTATTTGTAACCTACATAGTATGTAAACTTTAATATAGTGCAAATAGCTATGTGCTCAAGTGATAGGCCATACCATCTGCAAACATTTTTCCCGGTTCCTACAATGGCACATTAATAACAAATGTGATCTTTCTTGTCTACCCTCTCTGAACTAGGCATCACAGGATCTCAATTTGGCTGGCTTGAGTGAGGGAACCTCAGTGTTCCTCTTCTTAATGTACTGTACACAACTGCATTGTGCCCAATTATAGCATCTCTTTCCACTGTGAATAGGACAGAGGATAAAAAAGAAAAAGAAAAAGAAAAACACTGTCTGTCCTGTCTTGCACTTTTGGTGCCCAGTTTCAATTAAATGTGAAATCAGTTCTCTTTCAGCCTGTGCCTGTTTACTTCCCTTCGCTGAAAGATCTGTGCGATTGTTGTCCATCATCATTTCCTCTTATTGTTTCATCTTTCTTCTCATGACCTCATTTTTGTTGTTTTTTTATTGCTTTTTTTATCTTTCTCTCTTCGCTATGCAAGGGTATGGGTACACGGTTGAGGGGTCACAGGCTTAGTTTTATGGCTAACCACATGTGTTTTTAGATATTTGGGCCTCTATTTCTCATGGAAAGGCAGTTGGGGGTAGTGTGGGTTGGGGATGGGTTATGGATAGGCTGGGGGATACTGGTGAGGGGGGGGGGTAGTTGGTGTGGGAGAGAAAAACATATGGTTCTTGTTTGAAGGGTTAAGATGAAGCAGCCATGTTTCTTCCCTGTGAAGTGCAACGGAAATCCAAACATCCCCTCAATGATTAAACAGTATGACTTCTGCGACGCCCTCATATGAGAAACAACAAAATACACCATCATGTGATGCCTGCATGGCTGAATAAACACAATAATGTGTAGGGTAGAGGGGGAAGAAGATGCAACATTCTTAGTATGTGGAAACCATCAGTGATTAAGAGATTTGTAAACCTTCCAATACCCCTCTTGGCACTCATGTGGCCATATTTCACAACTGGCAATCCACCGACCATAACAGACACTGCAGACTAGGCACATGGGAGCCTTAAAATATAAAAATCTGAAGTAAGCTAGAGACAGTGTTTCTGGTCTTGGAATCTCAAAACTTTGACAAACATGTATCCCCATCTTCCACTGCTTGGTCAAACAGTTACTCCCACATCAAACTCATGCCATTGCCTAAGCCAGAGTTTGGCATGTCGGACTGCTGAAAGAAAAAATGCTGAACGTTCTACAAAGCCACACTTCAGGAAGCCTAGAAATCACATCTGCATATTAAACTGGGATAGGAGAAAGCATTTTAGCATCCAACACATGTCACATGAGAAAATTGTCTTAGATGGGGAAAATGAGGGGAACTAAGAAAATGTCCCTAATTCCATGTACTTCCATCTAACCTTGGGTTGTGTTTTCTTTCTTATTCAAAGACTATATCTACTTTGAATGCCTCACTTTGGAACATTCAGACAATTACAGCACTGACTCCTTGATGGGTTACTGGAGTTTCTCTTTGGATGGTTATGTTTATAGTGTGTGAGGTAATGTGGAACACTGTTCCAAGCTTCTCCTGCACCAGCATTCCAGCAGAGTCATCCAGCTCTTCTGCTGGCTTGGAATCAGAAGCAGGAAACAGCAGGATTCCGCGGCACTGATCAGCCACTCCCATCACTACTGTGTCCAGACATGCGCTGAGAGCAGCCGGCTTGGAGAGAGATCACACGATCCTTCTCACCTCGCATGAGGAGTTCTTTACAGAGTGAATGCTCTGGTACACAAAGGGAGAGAAAGTGAGATGTGGTAAGATTTGCGAGGGTGATCAATGCTCAGAAATGTCTAGAGCTGGATAGTTATTTGAAGGGAATGCAAGACCTATACGCACCAAAAGAATGAGGTGGAGATAAAGGGAAAGACACTGGGTGTAAGGGCGACCAATTTGCAGTGGAAGCGATAGCTCACTAGGATGATGATAATGGTTAGTAGCAGGAAAGAAACATCCCCTCCCCAAATGTGAAAAATTAGACATTTTGCTCAGTTCTCACTTGTGGGCTGGTGTAAACAAACTAAGGGCTTATGCCAGCGTTTGATCTTGTGAACTGTAAAATCTTCCAAGCAAAAACAGGAAAATTAGCCCTCACATTTGGATGCAGGAGGGGCTGAGTGACAAAAGCTAGTGGGAAGAAGTTTTTTTTTTTTCTCAGCAGCCTTGAATGTTGTTGCCTTTGACTGAGTTTCCTCTTTGAGCTAGGGTCTCTGTTGTGATTTTGATGTTCAAGCAGCTGAGCTCTATTATACTAAACCAAGCATCTACAATCTGTAATGAAACTGTTAATCCGTAATTAATGTTTATTAGTCTCAATAATTTTAATGTTTGATAAAGTGTGTCATTACTTCTGTTGATCATACATAGGATTAAGGATCTGAACAAACCCCTAACCCTAAATATGAAACTTTGACATGTTGCTTGTTGGTTTTGTGCTACAGACAAGAATGATACCACAAATCACAATAAACCTTGAAACCTGCTCGTCTTCAAACAGGAATGGATAATTCCCTGACCAATTTCAATATCAAGTACACCCATACGCTGAAAGGCTTTATGTATTACCTAAATTATATTATTTAAATTGTTTTGTTTAGGTATATATATATATATATATATATATATATACATATACACACACACACACACACACACTACGGGGCTGTTGACTGCTTGAATCTGATTGGCTGAAGAACATTCTAAGGCATGCAATTATTTTCAGGGAAGTTTAATAGTTCCAGGCAGAGCTTTGTCAAGGTCACACAGGCTCTGTGTGCTTCGCGTCGTGGCCTCTTCACCAACTCGGGTGTACATTATTTTCTAATGATTCAGCGGCCCAACAGTCAATTATTCCTTACATATGTCTGTATAATGTATTCAGATAATTCAATGGAAAGACATATATAAGTATAAAAAAACAATGGTGTGCACAGGATGGGCTTTTTTAATCGCTAAAGGTAAATGTAATTTCGGTAACACTTTATTTTAAGGACCAGTTCTCACTAGTTGCTTATTAGCATGCATATTACTAGCTTATTGGCTGGTTATTAGTACTCATAAAGCACATATTAATAGCTTATTCTGCATGAGCATATTTTAGATCCCTTAATCTGACCCCATACCTAAACTTAACAACTACCTTATTAACTATTAATAAGCAGCAAATTAGGAGTTTGTTCAGGGAAAACTTTTAATTAACAGTGAATATGTGTTCCCTATTCTAAAGTGGACAATTTTTATGCTATTTTATTACCTATAATGACACATTGTCTTATGTATCATCATCCTGCACATGCTATACTTATATCTAAATATGTTACAATTTAAATGTAAGCGCACATTGTTCTTAAAGGGAAACATCTTCACTCAACTTCTCAAAAGGCCTGTAAACAGACTTTGCCACAAAATAATGTTCTTTTTAGCAACATCATATGACCCCTTTAATTGCAGGTTAGCTTTAGTCAGATATGTCTCTGTTTGGTTCTGAAGCCGGTGGAAATCTGTGCAGGGTCTGAGAGATGTTCACAAATGACCTGACCGAGTACCAGTTCTGGCATGAGAACTAGCACAAATTAGAAGGAAAAGTTAATGGAGACTCGGACGTGGGATTTTTTTTACTTTGACCAGTGAGCAACCACTTAGCAACAACCCAGAAGAAAATACATAGGTAAGCCCTGGTAACCCTAGTACTGTGATAGCAAGTTCTGCATGAAAAAAACACAGTTGACAACTTCAAAAAATTTCCAAATTTAGTTGTTCTTTGTGATTCTAAAATTGAGACTAGGCTACTTCATAAACATGATGGCGTGATAGTGAGGGTGAGACCTTTAAGATTATCTTAATTTAGTAAAGTTATCTGCTTGTATTAATGGGACATAATGAGCTTGATTTTGAAGCACCAGATGGCAACAGACATGTCAAAGGACAATGACCTAGAACATCAAAACGCCACACATCTCTCTGTTACGGTTGAAGAGTTGAGCTACCTTTGAACGCTTGTTGTTTGGCTCGAAAGGAAGATGTCAAAGGGAGGAATCTTAACTATGAGCCTTTGCCGCAGCCTTGAAGATGTTGAAATTAGTGTTTAAAAAGAATTCAAAGCATAATGCACACAAAGAGAAGAAGCCTGAAATGTCGGTACTCTGGTGTTAAAAGAAAGATCCTAGATGAGAGATACATGAGGCTGACTTTGGTGTCACTTCAAAGGCTTCCTTCACAGGCACACAAGCTAATCGCAAGATATGAAGATCTTTGAGCCTGTGTGACCCTGATCAGCTGGGGAACCAGGGACAAAGCTTTGTGTTTGTGCGTGTGTGTGTGTGTGTGTGTGTGTGTATGCGCGATTTAAGAGGTATTCTTTGTATAAGCGCTTTTCTCCCTTGTTAAATTTTTTAAATAGTTGGTCTTCTGAGCTTCTTTAAGGCAAAGCATGGCAGAACTCTTCCTGTCTGTATCAGGCTGCCACAACCAATGGCTGAGGAACATGTACTTGTAACACGTTAAAAGAGTAATTTAATTACTCCTAATTGGACTCCTAATAGCAATGACACTCTTCTTTTTCTCCAATGCAATGTCACTATGTATGACCAAAGAGCTCTCACTCAATATATAGGCCTAATTGACTATGTTATGATGAAGATCTGCCAAGGATGAAGACTGTCTTACTGTGATCACAGTTTTAAGGGAAATTAAATTCTCATGAGCCTAGGTGATAATTTGTAACTCGTCCTGCTGTGCTTAACCAGTAATTTTTTATCAACATTTTTCAGAGGAACACCCCTTTGGGTCTCTAAACGAATAGTCTGAGACAGGAGAGAAGGTGAAGAAATATGAAGCAGCTGGAAGACGTCAGATTTTAATGCTGACTTGTGAGTGATTCTGATGAAAAATGATGACGTCATTGAAAAATCATCCCATGTTCTCTGTCGCTCTACTGGAATGAGAACTTGTCCTGTTTGATCCCAGTTATGTGATCTAAACATGCCCATGAGCACATGGCTCTTTCATTATTTGTCCACTACGATAAAGCAGAAAGGTTGGAGGCAGAATTCCACTTCTTAGCAGTTGCAGGTGTCTTTTCTTCTTTTTGTGTACTGCAATTGTAATTTTATTAAAACTTTACTTGAAATAACCCAGCAGGACCTGGACTGCACAGCTTTTCTCTCTGCTTTTTTTGGATTCTCGTGTCTTTATCCACATAAGCTGCTGGCCATAAAAAGAGCAGTCTGCTTCCTGTTCTTTAAAGTCCATCAAGCAGGATGCTACTGGAAGGGACCGAGCTTTACTGTTTGTTCTCTTCTCTCAGATGTCACATGGGACAGGAAGGAGTGATTGTGTCAAAGGGTTGGAAAAGCAAAAAGGACAAGGAAGAAGAGGAGCAGCGCTTTTGTGCAATGGCTAATTAAAGGTGTGCTAAGTATTTTTTAAGGGTCAAGCACTGTAGGTGTGTAGGCAGCTATTGTACCTGTTTCTATTGTATCTATACAACTATTGTGCTAATCTTCAGCTTCTGTATGTGATCAGAATTTGTGAAATCAGAAATTGCAGTTATAATAATGACAACTTTTGCATTTCTATCTCAAAAACTTCACTGCCGCCAGCAGCTTAAATTTCCACTTTTCAGCTTTAAGATATATATATATATATAGCCTATATATTAAAAAAGTCATTTTTGAATAATTGATTCAAAGGCACGAGTGTGGCCTCTTTAGATTCCTTAGGTCACACAGAGTACAGTGATGTTGACTGCTGCTTTTAATCCCTCTGGAATGTCCTGCTCCATAGCAGGGCCTGAAAATCAGACAAAGACCTGAACCCACCCGGGACCAGTGTTGGGGGTAATGCATTACAAGTTACATAATCAGATTACATTTTTCAAGTAACAAGTCAAGTCAGGGCCGTTTCTAGGCATAGGCGAGCTAGGCGGTCGCCTAGGGCGCCGCCAGCTGAAGGGGCGCCAATGAGCGCACGTACTGGCACTTTTAGCAGGGTTGTGATAAA